>NC_137614.1:26035513-26243013 GCF_963280865.1 Gymnoscopelus braueri
GGGGGGGCGGTATGAGTCACCAGAACCAAGGACGGGTGTTTTTGATGAATCTAACATGGTTAAAATGGAGTTTGAAGTTACAATGGGTTTGTATAGGAAGTGTCTAATAAAATTAATATCAAATATCTAAATACTGAATCGAACAACTTAAAAACTGTCTGGGGGGCTCACAAAGGCCTGAGTAGACGATAAAATGACCAAAAGTTTTTTTGAAAGTGAAATATCCCTTTAAACCCTATACTTAGTTGACCGTATTCCCATGGGCCATACTTGACCATATTATTCCCACTAAATGTCTTCATCGACAATAGCCTATCTACAGTACAAGCTCACAATATTGTGAGAAATCATTGTGAGAATACGGATGCTTCATCATTGCGAGTATATGGATGCTAGGCTTGAAATGGTTAACCTCAATCCAAACCTTAACCCTTACCCTAACCCTTCCCTTACCTCAGCTTTGTTTCAAAGTTTTCATCAACACCCGTCGGCTAACATCCGATCCTCCTCACCCCCCCCCTCAGCCACCTAATCTAGGTGAGGAGGAGCCATTAATGATGGATGTTATGTGAATTAATCATGGAGGAAGGGGACAGAGATACAAACACACGTCAAGGCCCAGAGGAACTGCGAGGCCTATGGCTACAAGTCTCCACAGTTTCAAAGTCCTGCTTTACCATCCATCACTGGACACACAACTCAACTGGATCAGACGAAAGCAACAGTCCAAAGCTATAGAAATGTAACACAATGAAACTGACACACAGGCCTTTATGTAGAGCTAAATAAGACCATGTCCATTCTTCAAGGTTTATTACATTAGTAGTACTACCCCTTGGGTCTTTAGTAGAGATTGTTAGACAGCTAACTGAATAGAAGGAATGAATGTCAACAAATTCTTATAGGGAAATCAAATTGTTATAGGCTTTGTTTCGAAATTGCAAAATAATTACCGGTATGTCTGACCATAATGCTAATTTTGTATACATCTACCAATTCTGCCAAGTTTGGCAGAAACTGCTGACCTCTTTAATATCCAAAAGTTACTGGAAGGTTTAAAACAGAAGGAGGAAGCACTGAAATGTTACTGTATCGTAAAGATCTGGGCACAGTCACACCTCAGTGTAGTAGTGAGCCCTGCCCTTATGCCTATTTGCTCTTTGTGGATTGTGCATGCAACACATGGAGCCCAGTCCAGAATGTTATGGGTAGATGCACACGCACACACACACACACACACACACACACACACACACACACACACACACACACACACACACACACACACACACACACACACACACACACACACACACACACACACACACACACACACACACACACACCTTTGTTACAATATATATATTTGACTTGAAACAAAACATGGTATCGTTTGTAACAAACGATACCATGTTTTGTTTTGTTTCATTCAATTCAGTGGGTTAAACTCATTTGTCTGTCCTCTACGCAATATGCAAAAATATAACTACACCATGGAACCCTGCAAAGTGTGTGTGTGTGTGTGTGTGTGTGTGTGTGTGTGTGTGTGTGTGTGTGTGTGTGTGTGTGTGTGTGTGTGTGTGTGTCTGTGTCTGTGTTTAGGTGGGGGTGGGGGTGGGGGGGCACTGTGGTGGTGGAGTTAGTACATTCTGGAACACACACCTGGTTTCACAGACTTCAGTCGGATGGGCTCCCGAAAGTGTCGGATGACAGCCAGGGTGTCTCGGTTGGTCAGTCCGCTGACCGGGGTGCCGTTGACCTCCAGCAGGACGTCCCCTCCGCAGGGAAACCTTCCAACATGACAGACCATGGCTTCCGAGAGGACCTGGCCAAGATACGGGAACTCTCCCAGTTCAGCCCCCCCGAGGACCTCCACCACGGTGCCCAACTCCCCGGCACTTCCCCACGACACGGTGCATTCCTGTACCTTGCTAGACCAGTGCTTCTTCTTTTTCAGTGTTTTGGACATTATTTGTCACTCTTACAAACCCCAGAGAGAAGTCCAGAAAACTATAGTCTTTGGCAGAAAGACCCGTTTCTTTAATCCTAACACGAAATGGTGCGCAGTAAAATCATTGCAGACACAATGGAGTTGTTGAGATCGGGCGATCCGCGTTCTTGTTGTTGTATCCCATCTCACAGCCCTTTAATAATAAAGTGGCCTTCTGATGAGTAATCCTTCCATTGAATTATTCAAGCATCACCTGTTTGTAATCGGGATGCCAGCCCTGCGTCAGCGTTGTGTCGCATAGAGTGAGAGATCTGTGGGATGGATGCTGGCTGGAAGTGTCAGTCCCGCGTCCTTGTGCGCAAAAAAAAATGTGGAACGTTAGCCCGTGACTTTCCAAAGCAAAAATAAAGTCCAAACTACCTTGTAGAGTGAACGAATCCCGACATTCTCGTGAACGGTATGCAGTCGTACTACTAGATAATTTATGTGCACCTGAAAGCGTGTCCGTTCTGTAAGCGACAAGCTGCTCGCCAGTCAGCATAGATGTCTATGACAACACATGTGATAACACTGGTGTAGACAAAAAGCCAAATAGTGGGGAAAAAAAGAAGAAAAAACAGCTCCCCAAATATCAACCGCTGCGTAAATTCCCTCTACAGTTCAGCCAGTGTCGGTGGTACTTCGCTCCGCGCACCTGTTCTGCCCTCCTCCTCCGAGATGACATCAGCAAGGCATTCCCTAGAAACGAGAAAACATACTTGGCCCTGCTGCTGCTTTACCACCCGGCTCGGCCTGTTATGTTACTGCTGTGTACCAGGGACTATTAGAAGCCTTCGACCAGCTCACAATCTATTGCAGTCCCATGTAGTTGGTCTCTGCTAGATTTCCAGAAGCACAGTGAGGAATTCTCTGAAAACGACGCAGCTGGCATGCATAAGCAGTCTGATCCGATTAGGCAATACTACTCAATAACTTTTTTTTTTTTTTGTAATAATTTTCCGTGTTTATTTCCTGATTGCATGGGCTTTTATCCAATCAGATGTTGGGATGCCGCTAAAACGCTGACAATAGACCAATGGGGGATCGGCAGGGCGGGTCTTGAGAGACTGGGATCTCAATGGAAGTGTTGCTTTCCTTGGAGAGTCAGCCAGGCGGAGCTCTCATGTGTTTTACTTGATGCATAAGAGCTCACTCTGGTGTCTTCTTACCCCTTATCCAAAACGAAATGGAAAGAGCATACAACTTTGCAAGTTTTTAAGGCAATTAAGAAATATGCTCACCATGTGTTCGTACAGCGAGTGAACAGAAACATGTTGAAAGCTGTTTCCAATTCACAAACAGGCTATTCGTGGCGGAACGGTGACATCTTGTGGTTGAAACGTTTAGAGCACAATCGGTCACATAATAATACAGTATTCTTTGAGACACACATCCGGGTTTTTGACCAATATAATAAGCACCTTTGTTTGGCCCGGATTCGGGACAGCTGACACTCACACTTCTCCGGGCCAAACAAAGGCATCACGTCACGTGACGACCCTTCCCCTATTCGCTCATAGGACATGACATATGTCATGTGAAGGCAGAAGAATGCCTACAGTAAATATTTGTTCCAATTTATAATTTATTTGTGTGGTACTTGCAAGAACAACTAAATTACGCACTAGGCTAGGTTGAGTGGTTCTCAACCTTTTAAGGCTGTGGCCCTATGCCGTGACCCCCCAAAATAATCATATTTGAACTGGGGACCCCCCACCCTGACAGCACTTGGAATTGTAGGAGTTGAGGCATTAAATTATAGTTTGACTCGGTTCCACAGATATATTGTAAAAATAGAAGATCTACAAGCTCACAACGACTTGCCTCACAATTTTTGCCTCTTTCTTACATTATTTGACAATTTGGCTAATATTTGACCAGTTTTTATAGTATAGTTTGTTGATAACATTTGATACAGTCTTTTTCTCTTTTTTTCTTCTTTTTGTTTAGGTATTAAAAAGGTCTTAAAAGTCCTTAAATCGTCACTTCACTGTCATCTGGGGACCCCCCCCCCCACACACACACACACACACACACACACACACTGTCATGTGGGGACCCCGACCCACAGGTTGAGAACCACTGCGTGACTAGGCTACACCACTAGACCACTCACATTTGTTGCTTGACTTGTTCCCCCTGTGTATAAATCAGGCTAATAGAAGTTATTATACCTTACAGATTTTTGGTCAATATCTAAGCACAGTGTGTGCTGGACAGGCACCACAGTAAACACTACTGGTCCGTTAATGATTAACATTCAGTCAACTTGGCAAGTCACCGGTCACCAGGCTTGCACATAAATAGTATGCTCAAGTTTCTGAATTCGCTTGAGAATAGCCTTTTGAATTATAACGTATTTGCCTCTACAACCCACAAGCTGTATAATTTCAGAGCATCATTTAAGGTTGGAAAGGGGCGTAATTATGGAACATTAAGGCAAGTACAGTAGGGTCAGTTTAAAGATATTAGATAACCAATGGTATGATACTTTCTTAATATTTGTATATGCTTGTGAATATACTTTGGTAGGCTATAATTCTGCCCACTGATTTAATCTCTTTCAGTCTTAAGAAATGTTTTTAACACCATCTGTCTCCATGGATTTGCATGTGCCAAATAGCTGTAGCAATAAGACCACGGACCCCATATGTTGTGAGTACTAGCTACCATAAACATGAATCTTGTTGCATAAGACTAATACATACATACACACCTATATATAGCCTATTATCATGCTGTTCTATTTTCTAACACTTATGTTTTTACTAAATAATGGGCCCATGAGTTACGTATTTCAGTTTTGATATGACTCCCCATCTCATTCAGATGAGGAGGCATCACGACATCTTGCTGTGATTATCATCCCTTCTTTACTGACTCTCAGCACAGTGGCCGTGGTAGCTCTCATTTTGTGCAGTCTGCTCAGGAGGAGATTGACAGGAGAAAGGGCATGGCCCCTGGCTCTGGCGGCTAGTAGCAATGGTAAGAACGACAAAACTGAAGAAGTGACAAAACTAGAAAATACTGTTCCTGAAGAAACAGCGGGGCCTTGCTAAGAATGTTGATATAGTATTTAAATAGTGATAGTGTTAAAAGTGTTAAAAGTATTAACATATTAGTAGTGTTAAAGGTGTTAAAGTATTGGTAGTGTTAAAGGTGTTAATGTGTTAAAGTATAAGTAGCGTTAAAGGTATTAAGGTGTTAGTAGTGTTAAAAGTGTTAAAGGTGTTAAAGTATTAGTAGTGTTAAAGGTGTTAAAACATTAGTAGTCTTAAAGGTGTTAAGGTGTTAAGTATTAGTAGTGTTAAAGGTGTTAAGGTCTCAAGTATTAAGTAGTATTAAAAGTGTTGAATAGTGTTACATGTAGTTTTTTAGGGTAAAATAGGTGGTTGCTAACTTGCTAGGGTCTAATATGCGGTTGCTAGGGTAAAACAGGTGGTTGCTAGGGTAGAACAGTGGTTGCTAGGGTCTAATATGCAGTTGCCAGGGTAAAACAGGTGGTTTGCTAGGGTAAAACGGTGGTTGCTAGGGTCTAATAGGCGGTTGTTAGGGTCTAATCTGTTGCTAGGGTCTAATAAGAAGTTGCTAGGCTGTAGCTGTAGCTAAATGGCATTCCCCCATTCAAATGAAAGGTTTTTTTGTAGCGATTAAAAGTTAAATATCTCAAAAAGTACTACCAGTAAATATATCAAAAATACAAATGGTAGCCGAGTCCGGTATGGCCTAAGCAAGCCGAACGTTGTAGAGTTGGAACGGAGTTTCTAGCTAAAAGTATGAAGGACTAGTTAAGGGCCAAAAAACGGGAAGAATAATAAATAGATAAAGTATATAAAAATAGTGAAGAAAACAGTAGTGTGCTCGCCTTAGCGAGCCCACAACAATAACAGTAGTCCCAAAATAAATGATTCTCTGTACAAAACAAACAATGTAAAACAATAGAAGATAAACAGTTTTGCTGTCAGCAGGCGCGTATCGTCATTGGGGCCAACGAGGCCATGGCCCGGTCTGTAAACCCAGCTTGTCCCTGTGTAGGGGCAAGATCCAGGGGAAAATAACTAAAAATCAACGTTAGCAGCCCCTCACCCTATTCTGTTGTAGCCGACCACAGAAAGTCTCCTTTGTTTTCAAATGGGGCTCATTTGCATTCGGCCGAATTGTTAATGAGTGGCCATTAAAAACGAGTTTAGCCGTCAAACCGGTTCTGGCCCGGTCAACGTTAGAATCCACCAAACGCCACTGGCTGTCAGTGCTTGAGGTCGTATGTCACCGTACATTGTGTGAGCGTTCTGTTGATTAAATGTCCTTATTGACATTACCATCTGTTGTAAACTGTTCACTTGTCTTGGCCTTGTGATAAGCTTTAATATACAATTGTTCTTGTCAGGCCAGGAGGTGTCTGTCTCCCACACAGCAGCATCTAGGATCCCTCCAGGGATCAAAGAGGCTCTGCATCTGTGGGAGATCCAGGGAGAGTGTGTTCTAGAGGGGCTGGAGTTCTGGCAGACAGGCCGCTATGGTCCCATCTGTAATGGCCTGCTTAAGAGAGAGGGATCCTCCACTGCTGTGGTAGTAAAGTCACTCCGAGGTATGGATTTTGACATAGGCCATGTGGCTATAGGTGAATTATTATGGCCTTTGTGGGTATAGATTTTTTACTGAATCTTTTTATCATTGAAGACTAATGACTTTTATCCCCTCTTCCATGTATAGATGGCCCTAACCAGCCAGAGGCCACTGAGTTTGTGGAGTGGGTCCTCTTCCATGCTACTGTGTGTAAACATGAGAATGTAGTGCGGATGCTGTGCTGTCAGACTCAGCGGTTGCCCATGTTCCTGGTCTTAGAGGCCTACAGTCCCGGGAATCTACTGAATTTCCTCTGGACAGTCAGAAATGTAATAGCACTGCCCAGTATCTGGGATTTTATAAAGCTTGTATAGAAAAAAAGCAGTGTGTACTTTACTCTCATCTTGCACTTGTATGGTGCTCTGTATAATAGTGTCTATTAAATGCCTTAAATTGTAATCTGCGCCCTTTGAAATCCAAGTGTATATACAGTAATATTAGGTACAGTATATTCTAAGATGACAAGCACATTAGACAAATACAGTCTGAATTACAAATATACTCATTTGTCATTTGTTACTTGTTAACTTTTGTTAATTTTGCACTTTTTTTACACCACGCTCATTTGATGGATTAAAAATGCATGCACTTTTTTGTATATTTTCTTTTCTTTATAGTGTGCAGATACAAAAATAAAACATGAATATATCATGATGACAATATACAGACAATTTCCAATGCCTAAATAAGATAATTGACAAGGACTCACCCTTTCTCCCAGAGGGATCTGGAGATTGGGAATCAACTGCAGCACTTCTGCGAGAGGTCTGTGTTTCTGGTGGCCAAACAGGTAGCAGCTGGGCTGGTGAGTACTGTAACTATTGGAGACAACAAATACACGGTCTAATAACGGCATGGGTTCAAAGTGGATCTTGGACATTTTTTAAATGTCATATTGATTGTGTACGGGTACATAAGAGTACAATTCTTTTCTCAGTCACCTGAGATAACAGAGGCGTTGCTGTGCCTTCTTCACCACTTGGTCAGTATGTACCAATGTCCCAGGTGAGTTTCTCAGTGATGCGGGCACAGAGGAATTTTAAGTCGCTGACCCTCTCTCTGCGGTGTAGATGGGGGTATGTTCTTTGTCTGGCTTCCTGTAGTCTATGACAAGCTCTTTGGTCTTGTCACCATTGAGGGCCAGGTTGTTCTCCTGGCACCATTGTGTCAGGTTCTCCACCTCTCTCCTGTAGGCTGTCTCATCATTGTCAGTGATCAATGTCGTCGTCAGTGATCAATGTCGCGTCGTCAGCGAGCTTGACCACTACGTTGGAGCTGTGCGTGGGCATCCATTTGTGGGTGTACACAGGGAGTAGAGAAGGGGGCTCAGAATGCAGCCTTGGGGCCCTCCTGTGTTTAGGGTCAGGTGTTGGAGCCCATCAGTACCCCCTTGTGTTGTTCTGACAGAAAGTCCAGGATCCACCTGCACAAACTGGGGTTTGCTATAGGTTTCTGAGCTTGGTGTCAAGGGGGACTATGGTGTTGAATGCTGAGCTGTAATCTATGGATAGCATTCTCACATAGGAGCTCCTCTTACCCAGGTGGGAAAGGGCTGTGTGTAATGCTGTGACTATGGCGTCGTCTGTGGATCTGTTTTGTCGGAAGACAATTTTGTTTATGTTTTTAGATTTTCGGGCTTTTATGCCTTATGTATAGGCCAGTAGGCTGACAGGAAAATGGGGAGAGAGATGGGGAGTGAAATTTTGAGTTATTTGCCACTGACTTCCATAATTAAATATTTCAAAAATTATAAAATATACGTACGCCAAAGGGTGGACTGTACACATAATAATCCCTAGTATTAATTTAACTCGGAGAGTGTACAAATGTAACCAAATGGGCAAAATAATTTGACTTTTTACTGTGTACCACCAGTAACACAATACTTTGAATACTACTTATTTCAAAATGTCGAATGTGGATTAATTTTAGATTGACGAGTGGATACATGTATGTCTACTATGTTCTAATGTTTTGGGGGTTCGGTTCCAACCTCAGGATTACCTGATGTCAGAGCACAGGCTGGTGCATGGTGACGTTGCTGCCAGGAGCATCCTGATTGGTCCGGGACTCACTGCCAGGGTGTCTGGGTTGGGTGTGGCATTTGCGGGACGTCAGAAGGATTTGGAATTAAGGAAGAGGGTGGCCGAGGTGCCTCTGAAATGGCAGGCTCCCGAGAGAATTATGAGACAGCCCACCACAAGCCGGAGTGATGTGTGAGTTCCATATTCACACAATGTATTATTTTAGCATGAGTGACTCTCTATTTTGGGGTGTTGGATGTTTGCTATTGGATGTACTGTACATATACTGTAGATGTTTATTAGTTACAGTTTGATACTTTGCACATGTTGTGAATTAATTGCTCCATCCATTGCCCACTGTTATTTGTTCTTATAGATGGTCATTTGGAATCTTACTGTATGAACTCATCACCTTAGGTAAATGCACCGGTTTCTACTGACTGTAATCAATAATATTGTATGATGTATTATTCAATATTTACCTACACAGTAAAACCCTGGGTGTATGGGTCCATTTTTACAATCTCAAAGTTAAATTAACATAGACTTTGCAGTGTATTATTAACAAACAATTTGGAAAAATATAAATTAAATAAATATATTATATTTATAGATTTTTTCTTTTTCCAAACGACATTACATTGCAATTTTACATTACAGTACAGAAAACAAAATAACATTGGGGCAATTACATTAATCATTACAAGACAATCACACAATGACAATAACAACATCACCGGCACTACTCCTCTCCAGGTTACTTCCATTAAATGTGACAGATTTCACCCATTTTCAATCTATCTTCATATAATTGGTCCTCACTAATGCTCATGATAATATGGTCAAATTTCTTTCAACTCGGGCTGTGGACAGTTCAGAATCCTGCCTACCAGTGACATCATCATTAGGTAGATTTCACATTTAGATTTTTATTAACGTGAGAACAATGGTTTCCAATATAGAATACTAACTTTCCAGGAATAGACATTTCTATTAGCTTGGATTCCCCATCGATGATGTCACTGGTAGGCGGGTTTCTGAACTGTCAACAACCCTCCTCTGAGACACAGACCGAGTAGACAAAAATGGTATCATGTTAAAATGAGCATTAGTGAGGACCAATCAAATGAAGATGAAGAAAATGGGTGAAGTAGTCCTTTAAGAATATTTGTATTTTTAGGTAGACATAAACACAGTTCCTTGAACCACTGTGCAATGCTTGGTTTGTCTGGCCTCTTCCAGATTAATGCTATTACTCTTTTAGCTTGTGAAAGACTTAGCGCTTTATATTGTGTCCATCTGGATAGAGGCCAAGCAGAATTTCAGTTCTGGTACATTACAGACACATTTAATCAGAGTTTGGATTTGTGAATGTTCTTTTTAAGCTCAGGAAATATCATTTTGTAATGTCTGTAATTGAAAGCATTAAATTATTATGTAATACTTTATGTAATAAGTTCATGTTTTTGTCATTTAAATCATAATTTAATGTATGTTTTTATTTTGTAATCTAAGGTGCTCCTCCATATCCTGAGCTGGAGCCTGTGTCTGTATTTCCACAACTACAGAGATACTATCGAATGAAGAGACCTGAGACCTGTGGAGCTCCCCTGTAAGTGAACTTTGTAAACAATGTACAGTACGTGATGAATTATGCTTACACCGGTTCCTGACAGCCAGTCAGCGAGCATAACTGTTGACAGAATTGTGCGTGAAACTGCCCTTATATGTAGTGTCACCTGCCATAACGAAACTAGCCCAAACCAATCCAACCATGTCTCCTGTGTGGAACACCAAACTTCTACCACTATGCCAAAACAGAATCCCTGCTTGGCCAGGGGAGATGTTGTGTGTTTGCGCTTCAGGCAGTATTACTTGCCAACCAGTTGACACCATGCAGGGTCAACATTTTCAGCACTGGAGAGACCATCTCCAACCACTGCAGATGTACTAGTCATATTAACACACATGTCTACAATGTCTAACATAGACATTGGTTAAAATAACATTTCATTCATCAAAGGCAGGGCAAATCATTTTAAATGGTGGATATTCAAGTAACTTGAAGAGAAAAAAAAACAGTACTTATGTTATATATTTATTCTAAACAATAAGTATGTTTTATGTTGGTAAAGGGTGTTTGAACAGCTAAATCTGAACCGTTACCAACATTCAATAATCATGCAATTTTGTGATGTCAAGGGTGGAAGAAGTCCCCCCTGGAAACTCTCCATCATTTAATACTTTCAATTACAGACATTGCAAAATTATATTTCCTGAGCTTAAAAAGAACATTCACAAATCCAAACCCTGATTAAATGTGTCTATAATGTACCAGAACCTAAATTCTTTCTGCTTGGCCTCTATCCAGATGGACGCAATATAAAGCTCTCTAGATATCTAAATGTTTTTAGATATCTGTCTTTCTCTGTATAATCTATATAAACAAATACAAGGACACTTATATCTTATAACTTATAATATACATTTCACCTTTACAGTAGAGAGACTTCCAGAGCATTGCAAATGTATCAGGTTTTGAATCCTAGACATTTACATGTACATTCATAGGCAATAATTGTACTCAAAGAACTGTCATTACAGTAAGTAATGACAGTTACTAGCAGCTAACTAGCAGCTTCCTCCACTCATGTCATCACTGTGCAATTCCACTTTTCTAATTTCTAATTTACATTTCCATATAATTATATGAAAAAATAAACTGATATTGTTCTTTAGATATGGACTAGTTTGTAAATATCAGAAGATGTCCCTTATCTGTTGCCCTACCTTTAAAATAAGTTCTAGATTGCAGCCTTAGTTCATCCATTTTCAGTGTGCCTTGTATTGAGTAAATCTATTCTTAAAACAGTCCTTTTAAAAAGAAAATGTTTAGTTTTTTCTATTGTCTTTTAACTGACATGCTACTTGCTATTTGCCTTATTGCTGTTGCATGCACATAGATATGACTTGATGAAATACTGTTGGATGTGGAGCTTCAAGGACCGGCCTACATTCTCCGCCATCATAAAGCTATTGGAGTCCTACACATACCTAGCTGCTACTGCAGCCCTTCACAGCCCAGAGACCTTAGATGTCTTTGAATACAACAAGACAGCAGGACTGTGTCCATAATCAGTTGTTACCTGAAGCAAGGAAGGCACCATCAGCCAAGGAGAAAAAAGGGCATACCTGTATATAAAGTGAGTTTGTCAGTATCTAATTGTCAGACATTATGGGAGATTCCTTTATAAAAAACAATGGTGTGTTACATTAATGGAGTACCATTCAAAATATGGTATGTAGACTATGATTTTTTTTGACACTATTGGATTGGATTGGATTTAGTAAATGGTGAGTACAGTGTATGGACTTTTACAAGACTGAAGCATTACTACACATTGGGATAGTTGTCCTTCCAATATGTCATATGTAAAAAATATAAATCAATTACACTTTAAGGTTTTTTTGTCAACAATTAAAGCGAACAGTTTTATTGATGCATCCTTTTTATTGTCAAAATGTACAGCATTAAAAATACAGATCTTCGTAAGACCATTTCTGTTATCTCTGGGCAAAGAAAAAAAAAGCATTATACAGTTGTACCTACTGTATAATGCTCTTGGCCTGTGTACTGCACATTACTCACCTTATAGGTTGTAAAGCCACAGTAGCCACACAAGAAAGCTACATATGCACTATGATTGTACTTATTTGTACTTAGTTAAATGTTTAGTGTGGCAATGTCACAGACATTCTTTTATCTTATTTCATTTGATTGATTTAGGTTCACTTTGTATCCTCTGAGAAACAATGGGAAAGGTTTAGCTATTGCATGTATTCAATTTTGGTTATGAAAGGTGACTTTAAAAGCATTTCAAGGACTGCAGTTTCCAACTGAATGAATCAAGTTGACATGTAAATATGGGGTATCAGAAATTCATAGGCTCTCGAGAACAGACATTTAACTGCTACTCTGCACCATTGCCCTCAGCAGAACCTCTAACCAAGACATTATATGATAACAAACTATTCCCTGATTAGCCACTCACTATATACAATCATAGCAGGGAGAATCACAAACAGCCTTTTTAAAACAAGCTGCTTCAGACTAAAAATGTGGCCAATCTAAATAAGACTGGTCTACAAGTCATGTGTCAAGACTGGCTGTGTTAGGAAGTGAGACTGAAATAGCCTCTTAAAACAGAGGCAAACTTATTATGTAAAATGTTAATGAGTACAAGAATAAAGATGCTGTGGATAATGCTTCAATACTTCAACATAGTTATTAAGCTATGCATAAGAATGGGAGGCAAATGTTATGATGTCCTATGATGTCACACATCAAACATTTGAAAACCAAATTACAGATCCACATATGTATAAATACAGCTTCTGACTTGGTATGAACACATTTCTCTTTATATATTATCCTATACATTCCATAATGATTGTTGTCATGTTTTTGTCATTCATTCGTTTCAGTTTTACAGTTTATACTGTTGCCCAAATGATGTCCCAATACTGAGAAAAAGTATTTAATGTAAAAACAAAACAAAATACATTTTGACTGTTTTGCTATAGATTGGGTTATTATTGTGCTTGGGACATAACACACAGAAGATAACCTTCTGAGCATGCAGATGAAGATTGTTTTGGAATGAGCCAACCAAACCCCCTGGCTTGAATGAAAACATAAAGGCCATTACATCAAGTAAGCATGAAATGTTTATCCTTACACCAACATGAATAAAGTCCTTCTCATACCTCATACTAATTCTATTCAATCAACTTGTCTCTCGCAGTCATCACATCTAAATAAATGGAAAGCACGGCGAGTGGTCTCCTCAGATGGGTGAGCTTGGATCCTCCGTGGCAGTAGGGGGCAGCAGCAGACTAATATCCTTCGTTCACCCGGACGGGCCAGTAGCGAGCCTAGTGGGAGCTTGGGACCATGACCCCCTCTACATTTTGCAGCTCCAAAGGGATGTTGGGAACAAAATGTAGGACACAGACCACAGCAGGTAGTACACACATGCTGATGGGAAGGAGGAACAGAGTAGCATGATGACTCCTGCAAAATAACAAAAATAAAACAAAAGTGAGGACTACAAACCTTTAATATTCGCAATTGTCACATTTAGGGATAGGCTATAGCACCCCTCCCTGTTGTGTCATTCTGCTTTGTTTATTTTGTGAGCATGTGCTCCTTTCTGCGCAAAGTTCAGAAACCTGCTTTCCCCCAGCTACTAATAGAGCTCAACAGTGAGTTTCCGGAAGTGAAAATCCCATTCATATTCTGAATAGAGGATTTAGATTATTAGCCATAATTTTGTAACCATCCAAGGTAGACTTACCACGAGTTATGAGATTGTGAAACGATGTTTATGCTCCTGTAGAAGCCACAAGTCCGTATGAGATCAACCTAGTTTTAAGAAAAACATGTTTTATTCGCGATGATATTCATGTACTACACTACCCACAATCTGAAGTGTAACAGCGATGTCTCTGTTTGTTGGAGCTCGCTGTTACAAAGTTGGCTCATGAGTTACTGCTACTGTACCACTGAACTCTACGGGCGTTTATGTTACGTTTACCTCTTCTGACATGATGCGTTTGTTTAGAGTTGAGGACAAGAGTGCCCAAAGAGAGGAAAATCACTAAAAAGCAATTAAATAATGTTACAACACTATTATTAACAATAAACACGATAATATTGACTACGGTTAAATTCACAACGAAACAAGATAAACTATATTTAGGTTGAAAGTCGTATCATTCACAATGGCTCATGGGATGATGGGTTTTCCAATTATTATGTTTTTGACCCGGATCAAATGTTTTATGGTCACGGTTCAGTTGCTTGACTTGGTTCCAGGCTAAAAGCTCTTTATGGAACTTCTGAAACGTCAATGGAGTAAATGAATGAAAATTTCACTTCCAGAAATGGAGCTGTTAAAAGATTCGGCAGTCACTGTAGAGCTCTGTATTTATTACTGATAATAAAGGTTTCCTTCCTGCCTTGTATAATGTATAATACCTGAATACTCAAATGTCCTGTGTTACCACCAGTATGATATTTACCTCCACCAACGCAGCTGAATGGGTCTGTCTGTTTTTAGCAAAATGACTGTGGATAACTGCAGATTTTCATGAAACTTGGTAGCTATGATCAGTAGAATACACCAAAGAGATTATTCACTTTTGGGTAAAAAATTCGTGAACCATCAGTAGGCTGCACAAAAGAGATGATTAAAATTTGTGAACATGTCAATTTCACTCTCAAGGTCCAGGTAAAAATTACATATTTACATGGTGTTGGAGGAGGTATGCACTGTACTGAGTGGAATCGTTCAGTTAGAATATTTTTTCCAAACAAGCGCTAGGTGTTAGTTGCACATTCAAAAGCCAGCCACTATTGATAACTAACCATTCATGAACACAAAGTAAAGATGTTTCCAGAAACCTCTCGCTTGAACTTCATGGTGAGAAAAAAAATGTATCTGTTGTAAATGTTTTAGTTTACCTCCAGCATAGACAGCCTTCTTCCAGGCCTGGGACTCCAGCACCCTGTCATGAGGGTAGAAGACGTTCTGGCTGATCATGAAAAGGATCATGGCCACCGCCAGGACTCGCAGCAGAGCCATATTACCCCCTGAGAGCAGAGAGACACTGGCCAAAATGGCTGAGGAGTAGATACAGGGTAGGCCACGATACATAAACGGGATCCCTGTGCATACAATGCAAAAGAAAAACAGTTGACAAAATTACATCATTCCACATGAAACATCATTTATATCATATGGAGTTGCGCTGAGTTCCAGAAACATTTACTTACCGCTTGAGAAAAAGCAGAGGCGTGTGAATACAGACATGACATAACACATGCACAGGATGTTGTCCAGTAGGTCAGGTGTCCTCAGCAGCAATGACGTTGCAATCCCAAATGTGGTGAAATCAGCAAAGTCATCTAGTTTGGCACCTGAGCAAAACAGATGATCCATTTAGAAACAGGATGTGTGGTACTATTGTATGAAACTCAAATGATAGAGTATTGTAGTACAGTATTCAAGTTAGGACTTCAATGCCCACCCTCTATTCACTGACACTATATTTTCCAAAAAAGATTGCAGTCTGAGTAAGCTGCATTTATAGTGATGGCCAATGTGTATTATTTGATGCTATATTTAAAGGGCAAGACCACTTTGGTAGAGGTTTGAGTTGTGTAGTTACCTTGCTATGATGTAACAACAAAGGTGGGCAAGAAATCAAAAATAACTTCTCCATTGACTAGAAATTGATCATTCTAAATATGCTCCTCGTTGACGTACAATGTAGGGCAAGACCACACTGCAGGCTCTTTTTAGCCTGAGAACGAAAGCAAACAAACCAGATTCTGACAGTATAGAACATCACCAAACCCAGTACTGTTTTTTGTAATATAAAAACAAATATCAAAAACATATATAAAACAAAACAAAAAAAATGTAATGATCAATTTCTAGTCAATGGAGAAATTATTTTTTAAATTCTTGCCCACCTTTGTTTTTGCATCATGGCAAGGTCAACTCAAACCTCTACTAAAGTGGTCTGGCCCTTTAAGTCGTGCAGTGCCACAGATGAAAGTCACAATGATTTAAATTCTACTGAATCAGTCTAAATACGCTTATCAAAGGCCCATTATGGCAACAGACATTTTTTTCTGACAAGTGATAGCACATGTGTGTAACATGGGCATTCTGTCCACATGCACACGCACATCTGCATGTGTGTCTCTGTATATGCATGCACGTGTATCCACAATGTAGACCCCACATGCATCTACGTGCAGTGGAAATTCCGCCGTCAGCCCAACAGGTCAATATTCTGTAAACAACATTCCCAAAACTCTTGCTCTCTTTATCCCACAGGGGCACAGCACATGTTTTCAGCGGATGAGGTGATTCTGACCCACAAGCTCAATTGAACGACATGGAATTCCACAGCCCAGGGTGAACAATTTGAGCAATTTCAGATATGCAGAGAGACCAAAGCAAAGGGATAAAATAGACAATTGGAGCGTGAGCCTGTGGAATTAGGGTGCTTAATAGGAAAGTGATTGTTCAATTGACAAAAAAAAAAGATGGGGTAGGGGGGGGCATAACAACACGCACCCGCAAAGTCATGCAGAAAAACACAGTCGGGACACAAAGCCCCCTGAAATGTGCAGGGCAACGAAGCATTGTCATGCACCTGGGAGCTATTTTGGGCTGCGGAGAAAACGTTGACAACCCACACACGGGCGTCGGCCATGTTGAAAAGCTATTGGTGCATTTTGATTTACTGTATATGACCATGATCTTTTGAAACGGTGCCAGTGGGGCTACGTTTTGAATGCATCTTGTTTGCTTAGTGAGCATTTTCATTGATGGAGGGAGTGAAAAGAGGATGTCAGGCCACGTTACCCCTCTCATTATGACACCTTCATTAACTCCGAAAAATGCACAACCTGTGGATGCTGCTGAAATAAGGTGAAACAAAACAGAGCTCTGAAATGTTTAAACATGTGTATATGCTATTAAAAAAATTGAAGAAAAATTATTATGTCAATTATTGTTCTATAGTTTTCTTTTACTTGAACCACCTGTAGCCGGTCAGAGCTGAGCCTCAGGGGCCACCATAGAGACGGCTGCACTGTCCACTTCCTTGTTTTCAACAAGGAAGGTTTTGAAAGGAAAAGACATGCAGTCCCGTCCGTTCTCTAGATATATTGACATGACACTCATGGGTGGCGCGGAGGTGATCTTGTGATTTGGCTAACAGACAGGAAATGGTGCACAGTCTCGCGATACTTTGGCCGTTCAGAAACATACTTTGTGCCCTTCAGATACATCTATAAAATTATACAGTGTACACATCGAAAAGCAACACAGCAGAAAACAATGTGTGATATGTCTTCTTTTATATTCCTGAACCGATTATACGACAAAGGTCGCAATAGTTCAGAAATAATGTTTGTACATGAGCTGGTCCAGTCGGATCCATCCACTGCAATGCATTTCATCAAACTTCCAGTGCGAGGTTTGCCACCCATGAGTGTCCCGTCAATGTAGCCTATCTAGAGAACGGACGGACTGCATGTCTTTTCCTTTCAAAACCTTCCTTGGTTTTCTTGGTGGTTGCTGGTTGTGGGTCTTGTGACCTGGGTCTCGCACTTATGCTTGTTTAATGCTGGTGCCAGGGTGAGTAATGTGTTTCATGCCTATTGTTTTAATCATGTCATGTCATGTTTATATGTTGATATTGTAACTAAACTCTGCTGCGATGATACAGGTCGATTAGCTCTGGTCCATAGCGTTCTAACGCTATGGACCAGTGGTTTGTGTTATTGCGTTGTGTTATTGCGTTGTGTGTTTATGTGATTAAGTGCACCTCTTTTCACGGTGACGCTCTTTTATTCTTTCTGCATGCTGTGTGTGTGCTCTGGCTCTAGGCTTTAAGTGGGTATAGAGTGAGTAGCTTATAGCTTTAGCTGTTTTAGCTTAGCACCCCCTGTTAAAGGCTGTCACCCACAGGCCAAATGACAATGGATTTACTGTGGTTTTCAATTACTACTACAAGGTCTATGTAGTTGTGTTTGGGGTTTTAGTAACTGTTGTGTAAATTGTATTGTGGCTGTCATTTAGTTATTGCATTATGTGATATATTAATTAGGATTCTAATAAATACTACCTCATTGCATTATATTAGTCTATGTAGTGTTGTATCCTGTTCTAAATAAATCTGTGTTTGGGGGAAGCTCACGTCTCAGCCTCATTGATGGTATCTGCGTATTTAGGGAACTCAATTTATAGAAACATTACAAATTCACTTTTTTGTTATCAATTGTTTTTGAAACATTACAAATTCATCTATTTTCCTTGATATAACATCCTCAAGGTGGCGTTGTCGGACATTATTATATTCAAAGTAAATTCTTTGCCACACCAGGTTACACACCCATTGTGTCCAATGGTTGAGTTTTGTTTTCAATTGTACATTCTTGTCTATGACCTTGTTTGACCAAATTATAAAGTCCAGACAAGGGCTGTGCAGTGAGTCCTGCCAATATCTCAGTACAAATTTATCACTGGTGAGTGCCCCTGAGCACAACACTGAACTCACCCAGTGCAGAGCAGGCATCTAGTCGCCTGGCAACGGCTCCATCTGCCAAATCCAGAAGGTAGCCAATCAGGACCAGCCAGCATGCTGCATAATGATGCCTGGACAAAACGAGGGAAACAAATATATTTGATTTGGCAACAAAACAGCAGAAAGCACACAGCTTCGGCTATTTGCACACACTATGGAAAAGGGTTGAAAACACAGATGGCTATATGTTGACATTGTTCCATGGTAACTCAAATCACTCTCATTGACAGATACAATTACTCATTGGGTAGAATGTTGCACAAACAGCCAAGGGCTTCATTCAAATAAGGGTCAAACATGCTAAATATGTATGCAGTCATAGTGAAGTGCTTTGGATAAAGACCCACAATTGGCACATTATGCTGTTCACAATCTGTACAAGACAAAGTTAAATACCTCCCTGGAAACACCAGGTGACTTTGATCAATTCTGGCTGCACTAGCTGAACTGTGCCTTTTTCTCCCCTTGCCTACCTCAGATCAGCTGATTTGGACAGCATGTGATCATCAGCTTTAAATGTGTCACAGAGGTTTTGAAAAAAGTTGAGCGATGCGCTCACAAAGTGCCTACATTAGCTGAACGATGTGTTCCACTGCACCGTAAAATCCTCAGTAGGCCTGTTAATGTATCCATTTGTAACTCTGAGAGTGTACAAATGTAACCAATTGGACCCGTAATTACAGGTTACAGTGTGTAGGGTTATTTGGTTAGATTTACACTCTCAGAGTTAACACTGAGGATTTTGAAAATCAATTTCAATCCGCTTCAAACACAAAAAGGCAGACCAAGGCCCACAGAGCTGTATGAGCGTCACTTTTGCTTCAGCTGGTAAAGAAATAAAAACAAAACATTTTACAAATCCACTCACCCGCTAACACTGCTCAGAATGGAAGCCACGCCCATCATCATGTTACACAGTGACAGCGCATTGGCAGCATTTTTACGTGCAAACTCCTTGATGTGTAGCCCCGTAGCTTGCTCACGCAGAAAGAACTTCTTGGTATGCGGGAAGAAACCTGAGACCACATGACGACAGCAACACTTAGTTATACTGTAGTTGACAAACCGCTGTATTGTGATCAAAAACAACCGCCCCGAGATGATAGATTACAGCTTACTGAAAGGTTGTTGTTATGGTGAGTCTATAAATAATGAAATTGCTTTATGAAAATCAGCCATGTGTGATTAATAATTTCAGTCTAGTGGGAGTCCATAATTGCACAAAATCATAGCATACCTTGTGCATTTTCTTTTCTTTTTAAAGCATAGTTTTACTACAAAATCGATCCTTCCAGCTTATAGAAAGAAGCATCACTTACCAAGACTTTTCTTAATTGGATGGAGACACCTTATGATACATTAGTCCTTTTTTTGACACACACAAAGAATTTAGGAATTTGTTACATTCATTCAGGCAGTGGTACTGTATACAACCTAAAGGGTGAAACATTGGGAAGTTACCTATTAATTACTTAATTAGCTACAGTACATGTATTTACAGAGGACACCTAATACTGGCACGAATGGATTGAAAAACATACATAGTAGTAAAACGTTATTGTCAAGAAATCCAATATTTGAACAGGTTGCATGTTAAGTGTTGACACTCGATTGTAGACTAGTGAGGGGTCGACTGCACGCAGATTGGTGTGGGGAAAATACTATGGACATTTAGGACACTACATAATATGCACCAGGCTATGTGAACGGAGGGCCTACTACAGTATTGACAATTAAAACGCTTCTGATCCATTAGCCTGTAGCTCCAATAAAACATAGTGCCCTGAATTAAGCACGAGGCAGCAGAACTCGCACGGCTAACTGTTCAAATCTATTAAGAACACCTCATCTGCAGCCCTTAATGGTAGGCTACTCTATGTAGCATGCATGAAAGCAATAAAACTACAACTTGCTGTGATTTTAAATTGTTCAAATATTTTAAAGAATATATTACAATATTAAATATTAAAATATTACGATGCGAAAAAAAAGCACTCAACTGATACTGCATTGGTAAGTCAGAGAAAATAAGTTGATATACTGTATTATTCACTCATAGTGTAAGACAGTAACCATAGAAATGGCTACAGAGGTTGTCGTCAGCAAGATGGAATGACTGCTGACACTGCCTCACTCTTGCCAGAACTGCTTGTGCCTCCGAAAAAGCTGTGATGTTTTTTAATGAAGACAGACAAAGCAATCTTTGTTTCTCTCTGCCTCCTCTCTTGTGAGTTTAGAATTCCCACAGAAGTTTTTCTTTTTTTTCTAAAGTAATAGTACTATCCTTTGTATGCAAAGATTAAGACCTGTAAAAAGTAATTAAAATGTTGCAGTGGCAACCCTCCAAGAAAGTCAGCTAATCTATAACTGTGAAAAGTGTTAAAGTCATGTTCCTACTATTATGTCACCCTGAACTTCCTGTGATTCCAAAGCCAGGCGAGTTCAAGAGACTCTTCATCTGAAAGAAAACAGTGTATGAGACACAGCACAAAGCCAACAATAACTTGTACTTGACAGCATGCTTTTATTTCTTATGTTTTATTTTGAGAGATTTTCCACAACGTGCAACCATATTAATTGCTATTTTAGCTATGAATCATACATCAACCAACCAATTGATCGATGCAGACACGTTCTGCGTCTACAATTTGTACCAAAAAGTCCATACCATTGCCAATGGTAGACAAAGTGTCTTTTTTTTTTCTTCAGAGAATTCAGAATGATCACCTACTCACAAATAGAGGGACACTCATGCATAAATATGTGGGTATTCCAGATCATATTGTCAACAAAGTGCTGCTAACCAAATCTCTAACCATCTAATACACTGTCTCAGTCATTAATAAATAAAAGATTGAGACAGAGCCAGACACACTGACATTTTCAAGCAGGTCTATTTCTGGTTTGCTGCCTAATGAGTGCAAGGCATGATGGGAAAGCCCAAGTTATGTAAATACGCTGTTGTTACCTGGTAATGGACAGAGACTAACACAAGAACAAACAAATCTCCCAACATGGGGAATTTGTCTGTACCTGTCCATGGCTATTGTTTATTATTATTACTATTATTAATGAAACATGAGAATAAACAGCAATGAAACTGGAGGAATATATTGATCGTAGTACTGGACATCAAAGGTTCTAATATAGGCCAAGACAAGACATTCTATAACGCTTATAAAATTCTCATCAGCTGTGGTTTATGGCTGATGCGTGTGAAGTAGAGTAAATACCAATACGTTTTACCGTATGTCAACAAACAAGGCCGATCTGTAACAAAAAATAATGTAATGCAAAAAAGTAATAACCAGTTACATGTTGACATGATAACAAAACAGAAATATCCTGCTGATACTGCAGTATGAAAATGGTTTCTTTTTCCTAATTTGTCTCACTTTGGCTGCCATCATTAGATTGGGTGCATGTGAAGTATTTTGACAGACAAGTGATGGGAAACCAGGGAGAGGTTTTTATTGGTAGGGGGGGGGGGGGGCTTGTATTGCACAATGCAGCTTCGAAGTTTAAAACAGGCTTCATGAAACTCTCTAGCATCCCTATTCTGGGGGAAACATACAGAAAAAATAGCAGCTCTACAGGCTCACAAGCGCATTGCAGGATATTTTCAGTGTGTTGGAGTTGAGAGAACAAAGAAGCGGAACTAATATTGGGTTTAAGTGGTTAATGAACTTTCATAATCACCTGTAATGAGCTATTTTGTAAAGCCTACCGTAATCTAAGCAGCCTAAACATGCATTCCATTGTAATAAGTAATAATATTGTAATATTATTATATTTATTATATTATAATAACATTGTAATAAGTACCAAAAGAAAGATTATAAAAAGAGAGATTGAGAAGCAAACACCTACCAGAGGGGGGAGTCAGCAGAATCATGATTGTCTCTTGGTCAGCTCACAGCGACTGAAATAGTCCAAAGAAAAAGGAACACTTAATCTTTGACCATTTTGAAAACATTTTGTCAACAGGGCTTGTGTTTAACTATACAAAAATGGCGTAAATACCCGTTGTGACCTTGTAGATTTGCTTTCCCCCACTATTTCTGATGATTTGTAAAATGTCCATGTTTTTCCATGTATGCACAAAACATACTCTAGGGGAAAACACAGCTGACATGTATGTAGGCATGTTAAAGTAAGGTGTTTCTGTGTAGCAGCAGGAAGTTAACTGAGGTGTCAAACAGTAACATGACAGTAACATACCACACACCTAGAATGTATGTTAGTAGCTTCAGCTGCATTTAGCCATGGCCATCCACAAAACAGGTAGCTTATAGGCTACCAGACAACCACACAGAAACATACAAGATGCAGCCACATGGTCAAGTAGGCCTAAATGTCCAAATAGAGTCATACTTGAAACCTTATTCCTTACATTTTACACTGACTTGTCCCATTTAGCAACACCAATCCCAGATGGAAGTAATAACGGTACTTTGACTATTAAAGATTATCAGCAATCGAAGTAGCCTAGTGATTACCTCGCCTGACCTATTCTGTTGCATAGCAATTCCACAGACGGTCTAGCTAGCCTATAAATTATAGGCTAGCTAGACCCTTGTCTGTGGAATTGCTATGGAACAGCTTGGGTCTAAATTTAGAATGTTTCGATGCCAAGGGTGGAAAAGGTCTATAATCTTGCTTATGGCATTGTTGTTAAAACATTGAAAGAAGTAAATAAATAAATAATCTTATTCAGCAATTTTAATGCACCAATTATCATAATTTATTTAATTAATGGTTAAATAGTGTACCACCATCCTCAGCACCATGCAGTGTTTAGGCTGCATTGCAGATCTACCATAGAGGGAACACTCTGACCATAATGATGGATCAGAAGCATAGCTATGTGATGTGGATGCTGATGTTTCAAACGGGCTAACGGCGACATTTCTGTAGGACAGACAAAAAAAAGACGCAAGCTGCGTCACAGAGCTCCATGAGATCCGTGATCTCAGTGGGGTAACCGTTATGCTGTACAGGCTACAGGCTACACCTCAACATATCAATGATAAACGATTAACATCTCAAGTCTTACCTGAAAGGACGTCCAAGATCAGATTGTTTTGCGCAAATAGAATGATATCGAGACGTCTCTCTCACACCGTCACACGCACGTAGGTAGGTTTTTGCAATGAGGACTAAAGCTATGTCTTCCGTGAGCGCCTATCTTTTTGTGTAGGCTCTATCAAATCGCCAGCTGCATGTTTACAGAATAACATCCAGTAACCTTCATCTCTGTCACTTTTCAGCGCGTCCCTTTTTAAAGCCCTAGGATAAATCCGCTGGAATATTCCAGCGGAAATGACGCCACCGTGCGTTCTAGTTTTTTCCACAATTACGGTCATCTAGAAAAAAGAAAAAAAAAGAGAAAACAGCTCTTTGATCATATGCAAATGACCTGTCAGTCATTAAATACAACAATCACTCTATTAATTCGGTAAGTAATCCATGATTTTTTAAAAATAGATAGATATCCTCGATATAGGCTACTTTAGCCTATTAATCCCGAAGGAAATGTGTTCCAGTGCAATACATTCATACAGATTGTCAATAAAAAGAAGCATGATGAACATATAAAATACATCGCATCAATGGAAATAGAATGCAGTAAAAAAAAAACTATAAGTTATAAGAACTTAAAAATGCTTAGTAAAAAAAACCACACAGTTAAAAAAAATAGCTATAAATATTAGATGTCCAACCTCCTCCCATCTCCTCTCCCCGCCAGTGCTTCATGTTACATGGCCCTTTGAATGAAGGACAGGGGTCATCATCATGGCAGCTCCTGATGGACATTTTCATGAATATTTCATTTTTTCCACGGACATGCAAAATAATAATTTGACCAAAAACACATTGGCCTAGCCCTAAATGTAGGCCTATGTATAGACTCCTAATGTGTATAGGGTTTATTCCAATGTGATGCACATTTTAAAACAATAGGACTATGTCTGCATTAACTTAAGGAGATAAGGCAATTCTTGTTACATGTCTTTTACATGGCAGCTTGGCAGGAACAAGAGAACAGAACTCAACTCAGAATAGATATTTATACTCAGTGTATGTACATGCATGCTGTTTTCTAAGCTTGTGCACAAGGTATGTGTGTTGAGATCCAGATCTATAACAGTGTGTGTCCTGTGTGTGTGTGTGTGTGTGTGTGTGTGTGTGTGTGTGTGTGTGTGTGTGTGTGTGTGTGTGTGTGTGTGTGTGTGTGTGTGTGTGTGTGTGTGTGTGTGTGTGTGTGTGTGTGTGTGTGTGTGTGTGTGTGTGTGGGAATGCAAGGATGTACTTCAGTGTGCACAGGTGTGTGTGTGTTACAAGTGCTGAGACTATGTGTGTAAATGTGTATGTGCTAAAGTAGTTTTGTGTGTGTATGGGTCCATTGTCCATGAGTTGGGTGAGACAATAGAGTGGTCAACTAAGGTCGAATGACCCCTGGACATCTGGACCTCCTAAAGAATGTGCCATTATCTCCTGTGAAAGGTTTTAAGGTTCCTGTAGCTAATCTGGAATGTCTCCCAGACCAGCTAGTATCAGTTTTAAGGTTGACCACAGTAATCAATGGACTATGTCTATTAGGCCTTCAATAGTAATGTGCATGGTTATATTGTAATGTGAGTGCATTACAATATGGGTACTGGTATATTAGTGTATAATGATATATGATATTATGTATGGATGCATACATGCAAGTACAAAGACCATGTGCTGTTTAAATGACTCATTAACCATCAGAGATTTCTGTGTGTGACATCCTGCGGGGGTTGAGTGTCTCTAGGTCTGTTCTTTGTGTGGTTCAAATCAAGCCCTGTTAAAGGGATATTTCACTTTCAAAAAAACTTTTGGTCTTTTTATCATCTACTCAGGCCTTTGTGAACCCCCCAGACAGTTCTTAAGTTGCTTGATTAATTATTTAGATATTTGATATTCATTTTATCAGACACGCCCCCTTCCTATACAAACCCATAGTAACTTCAAACTCCATTTTAACCATGTTAGATTCATCAAAAACACCCGTCCTTGGTTCTGGTGACTCACCCTGCCCTCCTAATGCGTGAGGGGGCCGTGTTTTTTCAATTACTTTTTTCATTTATTTTTAATATTTTTTTTGGAAAATGAAAAAAAAAATAAAATAAAATAAAATAAAATTGAAAAAAGTAATCGGAAAAACACGGCCCCCTCACGCATTAGGAGGGCAGGGTGAGTCACCAGAACCAAGGACGGGTGTTTTTGATGAATCTAACATGGTTAAAATGGAGTTTGAAGTTACAATGGGTTTGTATAGGAAGGGGGCGTGTCTGATAAAATGAATATGAAATATCTAAATAATTAATCAAGCAACTTAAAAACTGTCTGGGGGGTTCACAAAGGCCTGAGTAGATGATAAAATGACCAAAAGTTTTTTTGAAAGTGAAATAACCCTTTAAGTCCTTTTGTGTGTTCATCTCAGGTATTTCTAGACTAAATACTTATTTTAAGATACTTCAAACTACTGAGCCACTTGACCACCAAAAACAAATCCTAATTATTTTGGATAATAATAATTGAGGCTAATCAGTACAGACAGTGTTTCCATCGCAAAACGGCCACTTTACTGCAAAGGTGAGTGGTTGCGTATCATACATATGGCTATTATAGAGATTGCTGACTTTTCAAAGGACAGTGTTACTTGAGGACAGAAGGAGATCAAGTTCTACCAGCTAAACCATTGGTTTGGCTTGGCACAGTAGCTATTTGTGGATTCCAATAAGGTGATTAGGTATTCTGCTGTTGATGAGAAAGTCCAAGGCATGCAAATGGAAAAAAGACACACGACAAACGAAGCCACACTTGATTTGATTTATTAGACGTAATAATTACATGTTAAATGCTTCTCACGGAAACGTAAAGGATAAAATTCCAATGGAACACTGCAACAGGGAAACTTGAGACAAAAAATATATGTAGGAGTGATTAATGAAGGGCATGCCAGCCAGGATTTTGAATGAATGCAGTGTCACTATAGTTTAATGCAAAGGCACCAACTGTCATGATTTATGACCTTTATCAACATGTCAACATGTTAGGTAATGTTACGTAAGTACACTGTTAGAAACGATACACAAGATCTACTCAATAAAATTGAGGCAACTATTTACAATCATTATTAAGTAAATCTAATTGACTTGGAATTAAGTAAATATAACTCATATTAGATCATTTACTGCAATGCATTTAATATGAGTAGATTCAAATAGAAACGAACTAAATTAATTAACTCAGGGTGTTCTGAGACAGTTACATCCTGTGTCTAGGTTTAACACAACCTTTGACAATCCTGTTTCTGGCATGACAAATATTAGCCCTATAGCCGTAGAAAACGACTCTCGTAGACGTATTTATGATTCTGACATTTAATGTAAGAATCATAAATACGTCTACGAGAGTCGTATTCTACGGCTAGGTTATTCCCATTTGTAACCTCTCCCTCCGCTACCGCTCCGAGATGAGGTCCCACGTTTGTCAGTGCCGTTTGAGCAGGACATTTTGGAATATTTCCCACTATACATGATTCTTACCTTTTTCCGCACATCGTATCCAAAAAGTAAAGGTATTCTGCACTGCTCTCAGATGTTTTAACTATGTATGGATGCATACATACAAGTACAAAGACCATGTGCTGTTTAAATGACTGTTCCGCATTAACCATCAGAGATTTCTGTGTGTGGCATCCTGCGGGGGATGAGTGTCGCTAGGTCTGTTCTTTGTGTGGTTCAAATCAAGCCCTGTAATAATAATAAATAATAATAAACTTTATTTGTATAGCACCTTTGATGACATGAAATGCAGCTCAAAGGGCTTTACAGAGCAAGAATACAATTACAGTTAGAACCAATTTAACAATAAAGCAAACAAAAATAAAATAAAATAAAATAAAAGCAAAGGCATAAAACAACATTAAAATAGGCAATACAGTGAGGAATTAAAAATCAACCAAAGAATCAGCTAAAAGCAAGAGTGAAGAAATAGGTCTTGAGCTGTGCTTTAAAGCTATCGACAGAGGCTGCCTGTCTTAAGTGTAATGGGAGTTTATTCCACACTGTCGGTCCGTAAAAGCAGAATGCTGCTTCACCGTATTTTTTATATGTCATTGTAGGCACCTCGAGCAGGTCAGCACTTGAAGACCTGAGGGCCCGGTAAGTCCTTTTGTGTGTTCATCTCAGGTATTTTTAGACTATCTACTTATTTTAAGATACTACAAACTACTGAGCCACTTGACCACCAAAAACAAATCCTAATTATTTTGGATAATAATAATTGAGGCTAATCAGTACAGACAGTGTTTCCATCGCAAAACGGCCACTTTACTGCAAATGCGAGTGGTTGTGTATCATACAAATGGCTATTATAGAGATTGCTGACTTTTCAAAGGACAGTGTTACTTGAGGACAGAAGGAGATCAAGTTCTACCAGCTAAACCATTGGTTTGGCTCGGCACAGTAGCTAGTTGTGGATTCCAATAAGGTGATCAGGTATTCTGCTGTTGATGAGAAAGTCCAAGGCATGCAAATAGAAAAAAGACACACGACAAGCGAAGCCACACTTGATTTGATTTATTAGACGTAATAATTACATGTTAAATGCTTCTCACGGAAACGTAAAGGATAAAATTCCAATGGAACACTGCAACAGGGAAACTCGAGACAAAAAATATATGTAGGAGTGATTAATGAAGGGCATGCCAGCCAGGATTTTTGCGAAGGCACCTAACTTTGATCAGAGTACATATCAAGTAGGCTACATATCATGACAGTCATGGCGCTACAACCTGTACATTTACATAAACGTTCAAATTTCAAATATAAAGTGCTTACCCCACGGCCAGGGATGTAACAAGTTAAAACGCCTGGGTCTAAGTACCCGTATCTTCTGTATTGTTCAATGAAAAAGCATTTTACTCCTATCGACGGCCATTTTTTCATAGAGTTAGAATGTATCAGAGTGCAGTACACCTCCCAACCGATAAGGTCGCGTAGTTGAAAGCATATGGAATTCTGAGAAAATGGCCACCGATCGGATTTAAATGTTTTTTATTGAACAATACGGAAGATACGGGTACTTAGACCCGGGCGCTTTAACTTGTTACATTCATGACCGTGGGGTCAATACTTTATATTTGAAATCTGAACATTTAAGTAGATGTACGGGTTGTAAATGTAGAAATTTCAAAAACCAGGAACAAGTAGCTCCATGACGCCTGTCTGTGACAGAAGAGCGTCATATGAACCATGGCTATACCAGTATGGGTACTGTCTTAACCAAAGTCCTCCTCATGCCATTGACATATCACAGAGGCAAGCTCAGTCCCTATCATACCATACAGCCTAAACTTACTTTTTACTTAGGCCGCCCTTAGTATTCCTTTCAAAACATAGTCTTCATAGTATGGTATCTCATGGTATCACAACACCACCAAGGCCTTAAAAACAAGGCTCCAGACATCCCAAAACAAACTAGTAAGGCTACTTCTTGGCCTCAAACACAAACCCCATCTAACCCCAGCTTATTTTGATAGGATTGGATGGCTTAGGGTTGAGGACAGAGTACAGCAACTTACAATGGGCCTGGTCTTCAAGATACACCACAACATTGGGTTCCCCCTGTATTTGTCAAAATACTTCCAAAACGTTAATGAAGTCCACGATCATAACACCAGAGGCAGCTCCACGAATCATGTTTAACCCAGATTTGGCTCAACAAAGGGAATGAACTCGTCCTCATGCTATTCAACAAAAATTTGGAATGCCCTACCAAAAGGAGTAAAGGAGTGTAAAACCCTACTCACTTTCAAAACTGCCCTAAAGATACACCTTCAGGAGGCTGCAATTCGAAAATGGCCTCTGTCAAAGTCTTAACCTACCCCGCCCCGAACCCCCCCTTCCCGAACTATTCTTCTCTTGTACATATTTTTCACTTTTCATACCAGTAACCTGTAAGCTGATTGTATGGCGTTCTGTATAGTAGTGTGTATATCTGTCTGTCTCATATATGTCATCATGATTTGTGTGCATGGGGATCTCATTTTAAACAAGCTTAGTGCTTTATGAGTCTTCCAGTTTAGTAGACCTTGTATTGTGAATTTGTACTTCCATGTACTATTGTTCTCATGTCTTACTAAATAAAGTACATGAATCAATAGGCCATTAATGAATTGTTTCCAACCTTGTCTGTCTCGGGGTATCATCTCAAGATGTTTCCACAAGTCACTTCTTGTATTCTTGCTCTGTGCTCCTTCTCCAGCCAGATGTTTTGTTCGGATACAAGAAGAGTGGACGGGCACTAAGAGTGGGCACCTCCATGTGAAAGGTGTATTTTGTGGAAAATGTTAATGGTCTTAGGTAATGTTACGTAAGTACACTGTTAGAAACGATACACAAGATCTACTCAATAAAATTTAGGCAACTATTTACAATCATTATTAAGTAAATCTAATTGACTTGGAATTAAGTAAATATAACTCATATTAGATCATTTACTGCAATGCATTTAATATGAGTAGATTCAAATAGAAACTAACTAAATTAATTAACTCAGGGTGTTCTGAGACAGTTACATCCTGTGTCTAGGTTTAACACAACCTTTGACAATCCTGTTTCTGGCATGACAAATATTAGCCCTAGCCGTAGAATACGACTCTCGTAGACGTATTTATGATTCTGACATTAATGTCAGAATCATAAATACGTCTACGAGAGTTGTATTCTACGGCTAGGTTATCCCCATTTGTAACCTCTCCCTCCGCTACCGCTCCGAGATGAGGTCCCACGTTTGACATTTTGGAATATTTCCCACTATACTGTACATGATTCTTACCTTTTTCCGCACATCGTATCCAAAAAGTAAAGGTATTCTGCACTGCTCTCAGATGTTTTAACTTCTAGCGGCAATGAAAAATCTAACTGACGGGTTGAAATAAGCGTTTCAATCGCTTAAAATGTCAGCCTGTGGCCATGTTTCCCAATGCAATCTTAAGCGATTTAAACACTTGTTCCACTTGTTCCATTGCCGCTAAAAGTTAAGTTATGCCCCGGCCTAGCGGGACCTTAAGGCGCAACATAACAAGTGGGACACCCCTCTTTCCAGCTCCCAAGAACCACCAGCAACAAGGGGTTGCTTTTTATGGGTTTTTATTAAAAGCCAGTAACTTCAGGGTGGGCGTTACATCAAAACAATAAATCAAAGAACTTAAACTAAGAACCTTAAGAACCTGGAGAACATAAGAACCTGAAGAACCTGAAGAACCTGAACATTAAAACCTGAAGAACATAAGAACCTGAACTTACCTACCAAATCAAAAGAAACCAAAGTACAAATCACTAACCTAACTCATAATCAAAACACAGGAGAAACTCAGATAAACATAAGGACTATAGTCAGTCACCAGAACCAAGGACGGGTGTTTCCGATGAATCTAACATGGTTAAAATGGAGTTTGAGGTTACAATGGGTTTAAAATAATCAAAGTCCTTTTCACTATCAAGCCAGCTCTTTCTTGCTCTGCCAAGTCGGTGTTGTTTGGCCAGGTCCAGCACAGGGAGAGCACAATGACAATTGGAAACACCTGCTGTTCAATTAACACTGGTACTCCCACTATTTCCACCCATAGCAGGAGGGGAACTTCTACATGTCTGGGGTCATTTTCTCATGTAGGTATGGTATATCCAGGACTAAAGTATCGTTTCAAACATGAGAGCATGTATTTCTATGATATTCCATTTAATTGGTAAAACACTTGAAGGTTTGTATTTAGAACTGAGTTTGACCTTTGGCCAAGTACTGTAAGCTAGGAAGAGATGTCACCCAACTTTGTGTGGGCTCAGCTGTAATGCAATCAGTTCAGAGTTCCTGTCCATTGAGCTACACTAGAGAGTCCAGGTGAGAGGTGAGAGTCACAACAGTCATTCTGATAAACCTTTTGTTCCTCGGTTCAGAGACATTGACACCCTCTGTCTTGTCTTGATTATCAGGGCAAGGCTTTTGTATCCATTTAAAGTAATCAGAGTAATCATTGTTCCTTCCTGGGCATAGGCCACAGACAGCAAATGTGTAGTGATGGAAGCCAGGTCAAGATGACTGAGTAAACAGTAAAATATATACACTTTTATTATTATTCAGTCTTAGGTCTGCAGTGTGTAGTTAAAATGATTAAAGTCTGGATAACTATGACTTGTATAGTTAACAAAGAGAAACGTCAGTTAAGGAAAATATTCAGTCTTAAAGTAACTGTTGTCTTTGTTGACTCATTGTATTTCTAGCTACTGGTTGCAATTGTGAATGTATAATGTGTGTGGACTTAATTTGAAGCTAATAAGATGTTAAACAAAGATTTCATAATATGAGCTTGTGTAAAAGTATAGTTTTATAGATAAGGGTTAAAGTAAATTGTCACATGTTTAAATCTAGGCGGATGCTAATTCCTTGTGATGACTGAGAAAGGCTGGCCAAGAAGCCTTTTGTTTCTAAAAGCTTGTTTGTGAGTGGTCAAGAAGGAGGACTGGGAGGTAGGTCCTAAGTCAAATGTCTGTCTGTATAAAGTGCAATGTTTTGGTGATTTAAGTACACTCTGTGGATTGACAACGCAGGTGTCACGTCTATGGAAATAAATAAATTTCTGTGGACAAACCCTCTTTCAAACTGGATGCTTCTTATTCTTGCACTTAGGGAATAGTTATGGAATAGTGTTTTTCTTGTCTGATCAATGGACCATATACGACATAGGCTACTCTGATTTTTATGTGTGCAACCCAGAGTTTTTAAGTTGTTTGAAAATATATACATTTGATGTTCATTTGGTCACACACACACACCTCATCTCTCAGGAGCAAGCATAGTCAAAAAGGGGCTGAATCAGGGCCCCTGAGAGGGTCCTGAGGGCCTGAGGGTTGACAAAAGAGGAAACTCTGCCCATAAATCTGGTTCTCTGGTTTACTCTTTTGACCACCTTTGTTGCCATGCAGGTATTTGTCAAAGTTTGTCATCAGTTTGTTTAGGGAGGTCTGAAGCTAACAGCAATAAAATGTCAGGTGGCAGGTTGAAGTTCACTCATAAAATAATAATAATATCTAACAGAGATGTGCTGACATTTGCTCCTCTTTATCAAGGAATTGGTCTCAGATGGAAGGCACACACACACACACACACACACACACACACACACACACACACACACACACACACACACACACACACACACACACACACACACACACACACACACACACACACACACACACACACACACACACACACACACACACACACACACACACTTTACATTTACATTACATTACAGTCATTTAGCAGACGCTTTTATCCAAAGCGACTTACAATAAGTGTATTCAACATAGGTAGGGAACGAAAACTACTAATCACCAGAAGTCTTTAGTGCATTTTCTGCAAAAAACAAGCAACCAAGAGTATCCCTAGCGCTAAGGTAAAAGTGCAATATATCAGCTACCTATTTCCTTAAACAGATGAGACAAAATAGCTAAATCAAATGAGCATGAGCTAAAACAAATAAGTGTATCGACTAAACAAGATCCAATAAACAATCCAATAATCCAATAAACAATACAGCAATAGAAAACAAGCGTTCGTACAACTAGTTAACAACAAGTAGGTCAGGCAGAGAGGAAGGGTAGTGTTTCCTGAAGAGGTGAGTTTTCAGCCTGCGGCGAAATATGGGCAGTGACTCTGCTGTCCTAACATCAGTGGGAAGTTCATTCCACCACTGTGGGGCCAGAACAGAAAAGAGTCGTGACCGTGTGGATCGGCCAGAAGGACCCTTGAGTGACGAGGCAATCAGTCGCCCCGAGGTGGCAGACCGAAGTGGTCGGGCAGGGGTGTAGGCATCGACCATAGCCCGGAGGTAGGAAGGAGCTGTTCCTTTCACTGCCCTATAGGCTAGCACCAGGGTTTTGAACTGGATGCGAGCCGCTACGGGGAGCCAGTGTAGAGAGCGGAGAAGGATGGTTGTGTGGGAGAACTTGGGGCGGTTGAACACCAGACGAGCCGCAGCTTTCTGAACAAGCTCCAGAGGTTTGATGGCAGATGCCGGAGCACCAGCAAGGAGGGAGTTGCAGTAGTCCAGGCGGGAGATGACGAGAGCCTGGATGAGCACCTGGGCTGCCTTCTCCGTGAGGAAGGGGCGAATCCTCCTGATGTTGTAGAGCAGGAATCTGCAGGACCTCGTCACTGATGCGATGTTTGCCGAGAACGTCAGTTGATCGTCCAGGGTCACACCCAGATTCTTCGCAGTCCGAGTTGAGGTCACCACAGCATTATCAATGGTGATGGCCATGTCTCGGTGCGGACAGCCCTTCCCCGGGAGGAACATCAGCTCGGTCTTGTCCAGGTTGAGCACACACACACACACACACACACACACACACACACACACACACACACACACACACACACACACACACACACACACACACACACACACCTATAAGCCCATAGAATCATTAAAAACAAGTCTCTGGTTCTGGTGACTGATATTGTCCTCATATAGGAAGACCTTCCTTTTTCTATTAGAGCATGCAAATTCATACACTTAATTAACGCTTAATTAATTATGAATTAATGATGAAATCATACACATACTAGTCATCACTAATTCCTGGTCCTCACCATTAACTAATGGAGAAGTCACTATGACTTAACCAGAGACCACATCACACCTGTCCTCCATGACCTTTACTGGCTCCCAGTCAAACACAGAATAGATTTCAAAATACTGATCACCACCTACAAGGCCCTCAACAACGAAGCTCCCCGCTACCTCTCTGACCCTCTCTCAGGTCGGGTGATGCCAACCTCCTGGTGGTCCCCAAGACAAAGCAACAAACCTGGGGTGACAGGGCCTTCTCATTTGCAGCGCCCTCCCTATGGAACTCATTCCCAGCTCACAGCAAAGCTGCCCCCACCCTCGCCTCTTTTATTTGCATTCCCCACTTAATTTAAATTCCCTTTATTATTTTTTTACATTATTTTTTAAAATAAATTTTATCCCTCGATTTTGTAACCCTTTTTTTCACCCGGTGCCAATTTGCTAAGTGATCCTGGGCACTACACTCCCCCCACCAGCCTAGGGAGGCCAGGGCCGAGCTCATGCCTCCTTCAATGCATGAGAGCCAACTGACCTTCTTGTCACCTGACAGGGGGGAGTTTCCCTGGTTGGACGTAGCGCGTGGAAGGAACACGTTATTCCAACCAGTTCCGTTCCCCTCCATCAGGCGCCCCGGCTGACCAGGGGGAGGCAGTATAGTGACCAGGATTACTACATGTTTTTGTGAGGGTATTAACTACCCTAGGAGACACGGGGAGAACATGCAAACTCCACACAGAGTAGGCCCTTTCGCCAAACCCACCTAGGGTATGGGCGCTGATGACGCGGAGGAGAAGACATGCCCCAGCGTCCCCGGCGGGAATCGAACCCAGGACCTTCTAGCTGTGAGGCGACAGCGCTACCGACTGCGCCACCGTGCCCCTAATTCTTTTACATTTTGAATTATTATTATTATTTTTTTACCCTTTTAACTAGTTATTTTTATTTTTTCTTAAATAAAGTTGTTTTTGTTTGTTTTGTTTTGTAAAGCCACTTGAGTATCAAGAAAAGCACTAAATATATGGCATGTTTTGATTATTATTGTTATTATTATTGTTATTATTGATTGCTTTAAGAGTCTTATAAACCAGTTTGGCTGTTTGTAGCAAAATATAAAATGTGCGGAAACCAAATGAAGAGATGAAACTCTTGTTTTATTGTTCCACAGGCAATCGGCTGGGTCAGGGTCACTTGTTCAAAATAATCTTACTATCTGAAAGTTTTCAATAATACTGCCAGATGTTCCCGAGGCCTTTTGGAACAAGAAGCACAGTGTATTCAGACAAGCTACAAAATTACTACATTGTAATGTCTTCAAGGTTAAAATACATGGTCAATAGTGTTTCTCCTATCATGAAAAGCCCCAAATAAGGATATCTGGGTGGAAGTTGTAAGATAGTTAGTTGCGCTGCTAGCCAGCCGCCTATGGCTCCTTTAGTTTCGGCCTATCCAGTCTGGTTGCACAACTACTGCTTATGAATGGAGGGACTTTGCTGATGACAGGAACTCAGTCTGTTACGTTTATATATATATATATATATATATATATATATATAGACACACACACACACACACACACACACACACACACACACACACACACACACACTATATTATTGAATCTATAATCTCATCATTTGGATGTTTGGTCTTTTGCAACATTCCTAATGATACTGGCTCTCAAGGAGCCTTCATTTGGTCTCATTCTAACTAATACAGTAGGGGCTCCTCATCAAGGCTGTATTGTCAAATGGCATAATATTAGGTTTATTACACCAAATAGCAAAGCCCTGCATTAATGATGAGAGCCACATAGTTGTGGGCCAGATTAATTTGAGAACTCAACACGAACCTTATTCAAGTGCAATTTTCTGCTGGGGAACACTTGGCTTTCAGTCTATATCCTGTGTAATGAATGAGATGTGGGCATAAACTCAAATGAGTAGAACAAATCATTCAGATGAACTGACCAAACTTATGGCAAATAAACCACAGAAACTCATGTCACCAAATTAAAATAAGTAAACTCAGGAGATAATAAATAGCACATGAATTTTGTTTTTAATTAAGAAACACCAAAGGTGGGGAGGGGGGCTGGGGTTCTTTCAACACTGTAAATGGAGTCAGGAACACAAGCAGGTCATCCCGACATGGACAATATTAAATCTGATGCACTTTCATTCACTTAACTCGGTGATAATTCATCTCAACATTGTTTGTCTTTCATTCCAAATTGAAAACATAAGACAAATATGAACGATTTCAAAAATCTGAAATTCAAAACTTCCATCAATATTGACAGTGTGCCTATGGCATCAAGTCAACGCCTTCTTTAGCCATGCTTTATTTCGCAGTGACCAAGAAGCTACGCAGTGTGGATTGGGAGGCAGGTCATGTACAGTGTATATGCATGATATGGAAGTCCAGTTTTAGTGCAGATACATTAAGCCTAATTTATACATCATCACACGCCAGTGTCGTGCGCCAAAAACAGCCGATCTACAACCTCACAATGCGTAGATCTGCTAATTTCCGCACACAACTCTGTCATACAACGGATTATAAATTAAGCATTAGAGGCACCCGACAAAGCACATAGTCTTCCAAACTTTGATCGCAGGGTTGACTGGCTCTTACCCATCCACAAAAAATAGAAAAAAACTAAAGGATGGCACCTTTTTAGCAGATAAAGATGATTCATTATATTTGGAGCCTAAGACTTATTTCATCATACTAAACAGAATAAGTAAGACCAGTTTCCCATTGCTTGACCAAGTAGCTCCAGTCAGGCATCACAGGTGAACACTCCAAAAGGATGATGTGGGGATGACTGGAGGGTCAGGAGAACTTCATGGGAGGTTGGGGGGGCTGGGTATTTATGAAGACCTCAAGGAACAGGGACAGTATTTAATCTCAAACAAGAAAGGAAGAAAGGGGTGGGGGAGTGGGAGTCAATATACAATAACACAATAACCAGTGAAAAGAAAATTGCAAGCTTTTCTGATTGCTCTAAAAAAAATTGCAGTATCAAGCCTGGAAACAGCAATGAAAATTAGAAGAAAAAGACCTAACAAAAAATAAGACAAAAAAACAACAACAAAATAAATAAAAATGAAGCAACTCTAAGTGAAATGATAGTGCTCATTTTTTGTTTTTAGAATATTAATACAAACATTTTTAAGTTTAAGGTGAAAGTTTGGTGAACCCCAAGGTGAACTTAACCATGATGGGTTTGTCATGTGGTCAGTTAAAAGTGGGCGAGCATGTTCTATGGGAGCTACACGACTGGTCACAGCACCTGCAGGTGGCTTTCTACATTACCATAGTAGTCTATCCTAACTCTAAGTATTCCACTGCATGTTGAGGAAGCTTCTAACACCTAAATGAATCTCACACTTCACAAAAACCATGTAGCCTTTAGAGTTTGACAAAAGACCACTGCTATATTTTGATGCATTGCTACTAAGGTCACTAATACTGAAATGACTAATAACTTGAGGCAGTTCTGCGTTGACCCTCCTGAGGATATGGATGATTTGACTTGCACGCACGCACGCACACACGCACACGCACACACACACACACACACACACACACACACACACACACACACACACACACACACACACACACACACACATACACACCATAAAGAGCCTCAATAATACGTGGATTGTGATAAATGGCAGGCCATGAGACATACAGAACCAACAAATCTTCTAAACGTGTAAACGTGTAAACACACACATTCTCAAATGACAACAATAATGTTACCTGGCTGGCAGATAGTTTTATACAAACAATAATTTCTTCAATTTTATCAGCAACCTATAGAACTAGACCCCTTTTCTGCTCATAAAACCTCTTATTTTGAGATCCACTCAATCAAACAAGGCTGCAGAGTTAACATCACATCATCATAAAATCAATCTCAGAAGCACAAGTGCATCCCCTCTTACACTGACATCCAAGCTAAACTCTAAAACTGAGCATCTCTACGACAACAGTAAAAGGCGACAGACAGACAGTTATATGACTGTGGGTTCTGTCTTAATGTCTGACGTTAGCACCAAGTTTTCTTTCATAAAACAAAAAAGAAAAAGAAAAACAGACACAGAAGAGGCCACCAAGCTATGAAGGAAAAAGACTTTGAGTTCAGAAACAATTCAGCCAAGTTCAAGCACCACCGGTTTCTCTAAGAGTTGTGTTTGTCTATTTGATTTCTGTTATTTTCGCTGCGTCTTCACCTGAGTTGCGTATTGAAGATGCACGTGCCGTGACCATGTGCAGCCCCTCTCTCAACAAGATGCAAAATATTCGTAAGCATGCTCGCCCAGAAGGTTCCCTTAAGGGTGGATGATACTTTGTCGCGCGATGGTGTCGGGTGCCAGACATAGCCGCTCTACAAGCCCACAAATCGGTGTGAATGCCACCCGTTGTGGGCTTGTAGATCGGCTATGTTGGCCATACGACCCTGTCGTACGACAAAGCATAAATCAGGCATTACAGAGGTGAAAAAAGAAGGCCTAAAAGTCTTCAAGTATTAATACAGTTAGGCCCATAACAAAAAAACTAAACAAAAAGCCCTGGACACACAGTATTAGAACCCTAGAATAAACTCTAGGGAAAAGTAGAAGAGCAGTTATGGTTAGTTTGCATGTTTTCCCCCACAAATATAATATATATACTATATTCATATGTATATAAATAAAAATTCAGTGCTGTAAAAACATCTCCAACTCCATAGGATCTGACCCATCGTAGAAGGCCTATAGCATTTTACTCTTTACTCTTCTCATCATGGCTAAAGCTACTGCAGAGAGTATGTAAACTGTACTGGTTCTCCTGTGTTAATAGTCCTTCATCGAGCAATACAACACTGAGAAAGAGAAGACTTGTTAATATCGCTTTCATTTTTTCTCTTTTTTGTGTGTTTTTTTTGTTTTTCAATGCACACAGAGAAAGGTATCCTTTTAGCCTCGTCATGGTTTTCTCTCATCTTTTTTGTTTTGGTAGCAGCGAAGCACCATGTTTGTTTTTTAGTCAGGATCTAGGCGTATCAGTCTCTCTGTGTGTGTCTGGTGTGTGAGTGTGTGCGTGTGACTGGGACATCACTCCATAGTCTCTGGGCGTGTGTCTGCATATACGTATGTATGTGTGTGTGTGTAGATGTGGTTGTGTGTGCTGCGGCCTATGAGGAGCAAGGCTGCACGTTGACGCCCTGCGCTGCGTGGGCCTGCAGGTCGATGGCCTGGGCTGGTTGCTGGCCTGGTCTGGCGTTCATCAGAGACAGGTTCCTCACGCAGCCTGTCATGCCCGCCGAGAACTTTCCTCCCGTCACCACGGCCATGTCTGGGGCTCCCCCTGTCACAGGAACACACACACACACACACACACACACACACACACACACACACACACACACACACAATTAGAAATGTGATCTTGGATTGGAATTGTTCATAATATACAGACGTATGGGCTGTAATAAAAATGCATATCAAATATTTTCTTCATTGAGCGTACCCAGGTATATGCTGCCTTTGGTATTGACCATAAGGCTTTTGCCCTTGGATTGTCCATGTCGCATGGGTCCTCCATCTATCTGGATGTATCCCTCTTTACCAGTTCTGTCGGGAACAAACATACACAACTCACTGTACACTGAACCCCAACTGAGAATTACGAATATTAGTGTTCATAAAATCAAATTAAAAAAGAAATCATACGAATACAGGAATTCATAACAGCGATGTGTTCTGTGTCAAACGGTGAGTTTATGCTGTAATACACATCCTCATACCTGACTGCTGTGACCTTATGCCATTTGCCATCATTGATGGGCTCCCATGACCTGATCACTGCCTCTCCACTGCCTAGCTGGTAACTGGATATAACATACACAACATTAGTCTTTCTACAGTACTCATGTGAACGCAGTAAAATCCAAACCAAATGGATATTTGTACATGTGTAGGCCTACATATTTTACAGCACAGGAACATTACACACACATCTGCATAGTACCAGCACTGACATGAGCATATAAAACAACCCCTTTCACATCATGTAGCTGAGGTATCAAACTGGGAAGACAATAATGAGGGTTCCTGTAGGTGGCCGCGCTAATGGAACATGTGGAAGATATGAAACTATGTCACCTGAAGACAAGGTGTCCATTCTGCACACTAAGGCTGATGAAGTCCTTGCCTTTGCCTTGTTCTCCCAGTTCCTGGAAATACATTTAGCAAAGTAAAAAAAACATCCTCCAGTATTGCCTGCTGAGCAAAGTTCTGTCATCTCAGTATTACATTTGTTTTAATAAAATAAGACTGATGTGACATAAACCTTTTCACGCAAGATACAAATGAAATGGAAAGCCATGGTGCATTACAAACAGAAAAGGCCTGTCCACACGAAGAATGCTAAGTATAAAGAAAACTAATTTATAAATATGGCGTTTTAAAAGTCTTTCTAACTGAAGTGCTTGGCAGAGTCCACACCACAACTATATCGACAACAGTTGCGAACAATATAGTTGGGATCACTCTCAAAGCGATTTGATGAGCGATAAAAACACTGACAGCAAATCAAAATCCATCCAAATTTACAGAGTGTCACTTTCAACACATCACTCACGTTCAACACGTGTATAGAACATTATGGTTCATTGTGTGTACATGCTCACATCATTATCGTTATAGTTATGCCAGGTCCTTGTTGACCTGGCATCCTATAGTGTGTAAAGTTTCAATGTACACATTTTTTGGATATTCTACTGTTAGACTGATGATAGGTTCTTGGTTTACCGATGATCCTAGATGACTATTTCTATGCGTCTGCTAAATGCCTAAATTGTAAATTGTAATAGTTATCTTTATCATTATTCTCTGTGTGGACAGCCCTTAACTTTTTTTTCCAGATTCTTGTACATTTGAAAAACATGTGGTTTTTAAGAAGTGCCTGTCATCTACAGATTCTTATATTGCATAGAAACCACAAGTTTTGAAACATACCGGAAGCCGAGTGTTTTGGTGTTTTGAGAGGTACCTTTTTATTAGCATGCGTCTTGCGCAAATTGCGTGCGCCAATGGTCTCCTGACAAAAAATGGACGATGAGTTAGAGAGGCAAAGCACAAACCAGCAAACATGCATTAACTTGGTGGTGTCATAATCAGTAGGGTCGGCAGCCATCATGCCAACAACAACAACAAATGTTTAACCAGCCAACAGTGGTACATTCAGAAAGAAGATGCATTCTCAGTGTCAGTGCTGTTTTATCGTGGCTGCTGTGAGAATACCAGTGTTGCACTGGTGAAACCTGTAAATCGGAGGAGGTGGTGCAGGTTAGGAGTGCGAATGAGCTGGGAGGTTAGGGTGCGGATGGGGAGGTTAGGGTGTCGATGGGGAGCAGAGGATGATTCAAGACCAGGATTAAGGATCTGTCCACTCCCAGGGTTAACTGATCATATTGACACGGCAGCCATTTTACCGTTACAATAATACTTGGGGGCCCATCCAGGGTTGGGCTTCCCCAAGGGCAAGGTGGCCATCGTGTCAATAGTCAATTGCCTCATGGTTATAGACTAAGGACTGACAACCAAAACCTACCACTCCCTGCCACAGGATGAGGGCCTCTGCGGAGCTGGTTTGGAGCTCCAGTTCAATGGTCTCCGGAGAATCGTGGGCACTATGACACAGAACACCATGAAATAAACAAAACAAAGCATAGCTTGCTATGTTCACCGACATTACATCTTTAAATACATCTTAAGTAGTTAAGCTATGAAAAGCTAATGCAGTCAATGTGCTTAGGTGTGCCATACATACCTTCTTGGGAAACTTGTCTTTGGAAGAGCAACGTATCCATCATCATGGAAATGTGCTGCATACTGATAAGGAGAATCTAGAACAAACATCAAAATAACCATGGTAAGCATGTTGTGTACAGTCTGTTGCGATCCTCACTGTTACGGCGCCCCCCGGTGGTGGTAGGATGGAAGAAGAAACCCTGGTCAAATATTCCAGGTTGATTACATTTATGAATAAAAATATGCTTTCAATTAATTCAAGTCAAACACAATGCTGAACTTGCCTGGATCAATGCCAAACATAAAATTTGACATCTTCAACTCAAAATCCATACACAGAATAACACATCAAACTGGCACAAAAATAATACGTTTTTTTTCCCTACTAACTGAACAAGGCTTCAAAATCAGTTGACATGGCAATATCAACAACATCAGCAGCCACACAGTACAATATCCCTGACCATTCCCAGAGGCGAGTGGCGTTAGTACTGCTAGTTTGAGCAAGACCCGGTAAGGACGTGCTGTAGTCGCTGTGATTGACAGTTCTGCCTTGTTGAACTTCTGTATAGCATTTTTGGAACTATGCCTAATCCTAACCTTATTCCTAACCTTAACCTCAGTAAAATTATGCCTAAAGATAACCTTATTCCTAACCTTAACCTCAGTAAAATTATGCCTAAAGCTAACTTAAGTTGCTCAAACTAGCGGTACTAACGCTACTCGCTTCCCAGAGACAAGCATCAGACACTCACCAAAATAGTGGCTCCATGCACACTGCATAAATAAGCTTAAGAATAATGTCACCTCACCAAAACAACAATATATCACATTGTACTTTCAATAAACACTTTTAGTGGTTAGTAACAACACAGCCCTGCTGTTTCAGTATGTGTACAGTATACTGTATACATTGGATGTTGCCACATTGTAACAAAATAAGTAAGGAAAGAATGTTTTGTATCTGGGTTTTTCTTTCTTCTTTGTTTGAACAGGCAGTTTTGACAGACAAGATTTCATGATAATGGTGAGTAGTTATGTCACAGGACATGACGCTCAAGAAGAAGAAAAAAGGGGAATTCTACATTTTTGTGTAACTCCCAAAAACTATGAAAAAAGGTGCCACAGGTCCAGAAACATGACACAAGCCAGTTGATCTCCCAACTGCATTTGTACCATACCACTATACAATTCACCATTCATGTAGAATTCCCCTCTCCCAACTTTCCACAGAATAAGTGACCTGGTCAACAGTTAAGCAGAGACATACGTTTGTGTGGTTTTTATGTACATGTGCTTGTGCGTGTGTTAGGCAGTAGACGGTCGGTTTGGGGCTGGATGGGGCCCCCTTGCGGTCAGACGGCCCCTGTTAGTCACGGTCGTGTCAGGCAGACTGAATATTTAGATACTATACCATTTGCCCCGCTACCTTCCATATTCCACAGGGCCTCGGAGAAGCTGGAGACCTGGCCTGCGTATGCGGGATATAGCCATGAGAGTGCAGGGGTGAGACACACTTAATCACTTGGGCCCAGGAGGCCCAACCAAATGACGGACTGGTGTGATATTAGAGGACTTTCAGACTGCTCAGAATTAAAGCCATATGCGCCCCATTCCATCCTGACTGTATATATCTGTCTGTCTAGTGGAAATCTGGCTAAGCTATAAGTCAGGTTTGTATAAAGCTACATGGAGATTGATGCCTTTGTCAACAGAACACGTGCATTTGGTACTTAACATGTGTGCTGTTCTAGGAGGACACACACTGTGGAGAAGACTGATAAGACCTCCAGAGATGTCTATGCCCTCCGGTTGAAAAACTGCAACAATCCCATGTATCATTGTGTAGATAAACCAATGGCTTCTAGTCAACCTGGTTTTACTGAAATAAACGTGTTACTCTAATTCATGTATATTAACCCGCTTGTACTACGGTATACGTATGTGCTGTTTGCTATTTGATAGCGAAAATGATTCATTGTCCATTACTCAGTGTTAAGTTGAATGAATGTGAGGGAAATGCAATAACCGAACAAGTACTACATCCAACACTTACTTTCGTCACAGTAAAGACCAGTGTGGCCTGTGGTACACACACATTGGCCGTCGACACAGCTGCCGCCATTCTGGCACTGAAGGCTGTTCTGGCATACGTCCTTCACCACCTCACAGCGCTCACCTGTGTGGTCACATGACAGTCAGTGGTCAAATGTCAGGTTCATGGAAAAGCCTTAGGTCAGGCTCATACAGATAATAATAACGCAGAAAGAATAATTGTATGAGTTCTTTAGACCCTGGAATTCAGTCAATCAACCGATCGATTGAACATTCAATCGATAAATTGATCGATCCAACTACTGAATCATGAATACATTTCACCCTACTTGTTGAACCCCTGGACATCACTGAAATACTTTATGCTGTGCACATAGAGCAACCATATACAGTACATCTACACTGTGAAGAGGAGCTCACCTTCATAGCCATCTTTACAGAGGCACTGGTACTCATACTCAGCACTAGACATACAGTGGCCACCGTTGAGGCAGGGCCGGCGATCACAAGGGCTGTTGTCCACACATTTACGGATTGATCTGCTGTCTGTGAAGCTATAGGACAGGTCTACCTTCTTATTGTTGATGGAGACCTGAGCAAAAGACAGAGCAGGCAAGGTTAAATGTACCACTTAATGGCAGACACATTACTCGTTCCTTCTTTGTTTGAATGTTGGACGCTAGCCCAGATTTTCCTCATACAACAATTCTCTAGTGTCTATTATTGTTTATCACAATGCAACGGTGTGGTGTTGGTGCTCTCCTACTGTTCATGTCAAATCACCACAAAAATACTGTTAACAAGAACAACTGCTGATTCTAGTAGTTAATTTTTCATGTGTACAAAATATATTTTACCAAGTCATTTAAACAGAGAGCTCTCTCATCTCATCTCACCTCTCCTATACAACCCTCAAAAAGCTCGCTGATGTTGGCCGGCTTTGGCAATATGTCCATGTTGGGGATTCCGCCCAGATACATGGGGGTGTGGATGTTGAGGCCTTGGGCTTTCCCTGGAGAAGTCTTCTTCTCCACTCTGCCCTGGTCAAGTCGGAGGTGGCCAGCTCTCTTGTTCCTCTCGGCCACCACTCTGTGCCACTGGCCCAGAGACACCGGCTCTGGACTAACAAGAATAGCCTGGCCTGAAAGAAAAAAAAACAGAAAGATTACATCCCACATAATTTCCACTGAAAATATGTTTTCAACCAGGGTAACTCACTTTCGACCCTGCACAGCTACAGTGCAGCTAATATCACTGTCCACCCATTATCTATGCTAATGTTTATCTTACCAGTGCCCAGTTCATATCTGAACTCCACATGTCCATCCACCATCGAGATGGCTACAAAGTCCTCCACCTTCATCTTCTTCCCTCCACAGAAGAACATCACGCCATCCCTCTCCAGAGGCTTGAACTCCAGCTCGACACGCAGGTCATCGTGGATGTTGGTCAGGGGCGGGTAGGATATGTATGACTCCTCCCCGTCAAACAGTGGAGTTGTTACCAATTCACCTGTTGCAGGCGCAAGGACGGCATGTCAATTTACTGTCTCGTAGATCATTTTAAGTCACATACGGTCACCCAAATGTTTATTTTTCTGTTTGTTTGTTTGTTTTTTCCTGATCACCTGGAAAATGCGTAGGTGAAATTGAGATAATAATCCTGCGTTTATTACAATGGAAACACATGGTGGTGAATTGCATAGAGGGCCTGGTCTTACCATCCATGCATTTGTCTCCAGACTTGCCCAGGTGGCAGCGACAGTCATAGCCCAGGCCACTGGGGCGGTTGATGCAGGTGGCATCTGGTCCACAAGCCTCTGTGAGGAATACAGGTCACAGCACCAGCAGTAAGACATACATACTGTACACAACATGTTAAACTCAGAGTTAGATTAACTATGAGGAATTTGCTGCGTATAAGGTGCATAGGACAATGCTGACAGCAGTCTGTCCCTAATGTCCAAGCTGCAGTGGTGTGTTTGTGTGGTCAGATGTGTCTGTCCGCTGTACCTGAATGACAGTGCCGAGAGGAGTGGTGCTGGCAGTTGCTGCCAGTGTAACCTCTGGAACAGCTGCATGTATACAAGCTGGCGTCTGAATCCTCGCAGGTCCCTTGGTTCTGAACAAGGGTATGGAAGAAAAGGAATTGGTTCTACTGGAATACAACTACTATTAGCACACAATGTACATGATACATGATAATGAATAAATACATGCATGCATTATCACGTATATTCTATAAGTGATAATGCATGCAACATTATGCTGTATTAACCTTTAAGGTCCAGAATTAAAACAACAACAAAAACAACAACAATGTGACATGTGAATTGGCCAGATGTGACTGACCTGACAGGGGTGGTCTTTGCAGGTGGGACAGTTTGTCACGCCGGTGGAGCTGCGATCTAGGTCTTTGAAAATGACCTCCTCACCCTGGATGATTAGCTGACGGATACAGCCTGCACAGAGAGCAGATCAAGAGCAAACACACAGAAAGTTTGTTATTAAAAGACCAGTGGATTGTCCGCTCCCCTTCATATTTCTTTGGCTTGTACATCTGATATATATATTTTTTTTACATACATTTTCTCTTCTGGGGGGTCTCCTTTTCAGATGGGGGACCACAGCCAAATACATATCATTTTGACTTGAAAAATGTTGAGAAACACTGTTCTAGGACTCCTGAGTCAATGAGGGTATGTGTGGTTGATAACCACTTCTACGTCATTTACTGTTAAAAGAAATGTAATTATGGCGTGTTCAGAGCAACGTCTCACCAACAAAGCCGGTCTTAATGCCAGCGGTTTTGGCCAGAAGGGTGTAGTTGGGGTAACCGCCTACATGCAGCTCCTCATTCAGATCCAGACCCTGGAACTTGCCCTGCAGAGAGATATTATAGGAAATGATTTACAGATATTAAATCATCAAACTAAAAACAAACCTTTGGATGTAAAATAATAAAACAAAACAAAAATACATGGTAACTTAATTGTATTACCTAAAGTGCATACCTTGCACAATTAGATTTTGTTAACCACTTCTTCATAATGGCAAATAGCAAAAATAGCTCAATATAGTCCCAAAATAGGGATGCCAGGGTTAACATACATGGTTAAAAATGTTTTTTATTGTGATATTATCAAACATAAACAGTCTAAGCACTACAGCCTTAGACATGTAATGTTGTTGTTAGTAGGAATAAACACAGAAGCACCCGGGAGGAAATAGACTAAGAAAGGGGAGGAGCCAAACCGAGTTCCTGTTTTTACACAAAAAAATATGTTTTCCTTTTTTTGGGGCGGTGTAGCCGCCCCTATAAGTGGGGTTGGGACACCTCATTAGCTGTATTGTGATTGGCTCATTAGTACACCCCTAGCTGTACTGTGATTGGCTGACTCTATTGGCTGACTCTATTCAGCACTGTGATTGGCTAGCGAGACACATGATGACATTAATAACCTATAAATAGGATTATGCACTTCAAAAAATCATATTTTTTTAAAAGTGAGCTTCCATCACTATGATGACCACTGTGATGACCACACCGCCCACTTCACACTGGGTGTGATTTTTTTTTTACCGATTGAATTCAGTCTGACTAGAGACAGGGATACAACCTATCCCCATTGGTGATAAAACAAATCAATGTCCAGAGGGAGGGATATCAAAAGCAGAGGCATGGCCTCTCAGGCCTAATGCATAGGAGATCAAAGTAGGGGTCCTTGAAATTTAAATTGTGAGACCCACTGCTCTAAACAGTGCCCCCCCCACCTGCATAAGTCATCCTAACCCAGCAGTACCTGGGAGCTGCCGTTGATGGGCTCCCCTCCATCCACAATGATGACGCCCAGGGTCAGGTTGCGGTGCAGCTCCACCGTGTGGAATTCTCCCAGTTTGATGGGGTTGGGGTCACGGATGGTGGCCATGCCGGAGCCAACGTCGAACCTGAGAGGTTGAGTAAATTGGAGAACATTAAATGCAACATCATCTACGCAACAATGTCACATAATTTAAGACAACAACATAAATCTTCTCTTTTGGGGGTCCCTGGCACAAAACCTTATCAGATGAGGGTCCACGGCCAAATACATATCAATTTTGGGGTCCTTGACTTGAAAAAGTTGAAGATACAGTATGTACGAGGCACATCTAAGCATTGAGGTTAACCCTGCACTGACCTGAACTCCAGACGGCCGCCAACCAGTCCCAGGGAGATGAAGTCCGCTCCGGTGGTCCTCCTTTGGCCGTTGTAGAGGATCATACCTGGGAGACCGGAACACAGTGAATATGGTTCTCGCACAATCGCACGTGCTCACTCCTACAGTACACACACACACACACACACACACACACACACACACACACACACACACACACACACACACACACACACACACACACACACACACACACACACACACACACACACACACACTTCGAGTTGAATGGTAAAGCAACATGCTGTAGGGAGGGGAATATAAAGCCACTGGGCGCAGCCAGGGTGCAAATCGTCGCTGTCGGATGGAAACCTTGAATGTGCAAAACCTGTGTTCCAATACATCCAATGTAGTTATTATTTAGTCACAAGCTCTTGTTAATACTTTTCATTGGCTAGATATTTATAAAACCCACAGACAAACGTAACCACTTTCAACCTGGTGTCCCTATTTTGTTCATGACATCAAAGGTGAAAATCTTCAGAAAGATTTTTCTAAAACTAGCATAAGTACACAACGTGTCGTGTCACAATGCGCTGTGCACTCGTAGATCAGCTACATTTGCTACTTTTGTATGGCTGTCATATGACAAAGTATAAAATAGGGCATTCATTTATGAAAAAGCATAAACCTTTTTAAATATGCAGATAAAAGGTTTCAGCCCGACAGCAACAAAATGATCACATCCACGCCAGAGACACATGCTCACTGGACCACACACACAGGCATCAAAATATTGTCAAAGCCGGGCCAGTCTGGTAACATGCCTCCTAACGTCACTGTCTCTCTCGATCTCTTTTAAATGAGTTCTGAGAGAGACAGAGAGAGTCATTAAGAAAGAGAGGTGGATTGCATAAACATGTCACACAGGGTGGGGTCTCTTTATCATGTCTTCAAAGTCCCAAAGTATCTGTCAAAAAATTATGTGAAACGATGTGCATCACAATATAGCAATCCATCTGCCTTAACATAAAGCACGGTTAGGCTCTTGGGCTGAATTGATCTTTTATGTTTGTGCACGTTTGCCACTTAGCTACCAGATGGGTGGAATTCAGCACAAGTAGGATCAAAAACTTGCTCAGTAAACTTTCAGTCACATTGACTTTGATATCGTTTTTACTGCAACACTTTCTACTTTCATTGCCCTCTGTGGGAAACTCCCCACTCAATCTACACGCCAGCAGCTGGACACAAACCATGTCAATTTGACCCAGGTCTGAACGGGGGTAATCGCTATTTTCAGAACTGCAGCAATGTTTAGATAACATAAAGTAAGGATTGTTTAAACAATACGAGCCTAGATATTTAAATGATATGATACGGCTCTCTAATACAAGGCTAGACATTCTGAGAAGCACTACTCACTGGGATAATAGAAGCTGATGGAATAAAATAGAAGGGTATATGATCAAGATAACTGTGCATACGCCTTATACAGTTAACCAGTAATCATTCGGCTGTTGACTGCGGTGCAATGACAAAGCGACTGTGCAATAATGATTGCCAAAGCCTGTATGAAGAAAGCCCCCATTCACCATCTGGCATCTCTTAAAGACAGCCACTGAAAAAATGCTCTTCATTTTGGATGCATTACGGGAAAGTCTGATGCAGCCCAACAAAAGCAACGTTGACTGCATCACACTTGGAGCTGCTGTTGCTCTCAAGCACTCACCAGCGTACAGTATGAGACCTTCCCACCACCGGGGGTGAGAAGGAGGGTAGGAGGGAGAAGGGGGAGGAGGACAGAAGAAACGATTATACGTGAAAGAAAGACAATTACAAAAACACACATCACAAACATCGTGAAAACGGAAGAAACGATTATACGTGAAAGAAAGACAATTACAAAAACACGCATCACAAACATCGCCAACACAGAAGAAAAACACATCGACAACAAAAAGATAAAATAAGAAGTAAATACTACAATGAAACTGTTTGCTGGTACATGATAGAAGGTGATTCCTTACCATCAACATTATCAGGTCTGAATGTGATCTTGATGTTGAAAGCCTTGTAGGAATTCTTGATGGTGGGCAGAGTGAGATAGGACAGAGGTTCCTGGGCAAAGTAGGGCATGACTCTCTCTGAAAAGAACACACAATTACACTGTTATTAACAAACATGTATGCAAATGGAAAACAACTACATTTATTCAACCCATCTACATAAAAGCAGATCCCTACTGTATGGCTATTTTGGACATTAGCCCATTCAATCCGGGAAAGCATCTCTGTCATTTTAGATTTCTTTGGCTATTGAAAAATAACAGATATACAAGCTCATAGCACGGCACCGAGTGCCGCGCTATGAGCTTGTATAGATCTTGTATAGATTTTTTTTTAATCGTGAAAATGTGTGCAAAACTTTTAATAAACATTTTTTAAAGCGAACATTTGTAAAATATTTTCTTCCAGGGACCTCCAGAAGCAAAGATTTGAGTTACAAATGTTTGCGTTAAAAAGATTTACAAATACAAAGATTTGCATACATTTTCAAGATTTTTCCAAAAATAGCAGATCTACAAGCACTCGGTGCTGCGCTATGAGCTTGTATATCTGCTATTTTTGAATAGCCCAAAGTATAAAATAATGTAATAATCTAAAATGACACAGATGCGTTCCGAGATTGAGTGAGTGGGTTTAGAATTGGCGTCAGACAAACATCCGGACGAGCGGACTAACCGTGCACTTCAAGTGTGGTGAAGGCCTCCACTTTGCCCTGCTTGTTGGAGGCGGTGCACACGTACGTCCCAGAGTCCTCGTGTCTGACACCGGGAACTGTCAAGACATTGGCCTCCTGGAAACACTTTGGAGGAAGCTCTTCTCCCAGCTGGATTAAGAAAATAGTCACACATCACGCAGTCAGAGGGAGAATGTACCCACTTCTAACAAAACCTCTGCAAAGTTCACGGAGCAGTGCACAGGCTTGCAAATGGGGTGCCAGGGGTGCAATTGGAAAGGAGAGGGAAAATGAATATATAAATAAAATCATAGAAATGTATCATACTTAATTAATATGATTATTGTTCCAGTTTGACCGCTTTCAACCCTGCATCCCTATTATGGGCATTTGAAAACAATTTCAAACATCAAGAGCAAAAATAACAGATTAAAGGCCTTTGCAGACAGGGTGCGATTTTTCGCACGGAAAAAACATACAATATATATTTTTTAATGAACACATACAGTAGTTCTCTATGACCTCATGCACACCGGCTCCGAATTTGCCGTGCGGCAAGTGGCTGCGGCGATGAGTTTTTTTCTCAATCGAACCCAGTTCGATTTGTGCGTCTTTTCGCATGCAGTAAAAACTGATTGACTAATCGCACCCTGTCTGCAAAGGCCTTTACTGTGAGCTTGCAGATCGGCAGATTTTATTTATGGCTATGGCTATTTTGGGGTACTTGGCATGGAAAAAAATGGGGGTAACATTTTACTGTACTGTAAAACAATGTTGGTTACCTTGGACCATTTGATCTGAGGTACAGGGTAACCAGAGGCCAAACAGGGCAGGACAGCGTCAGATCCCACTGTCACCTCCTTAGTTTCTGGCAGGGAGGCGATCTGGGGAAGAGCTATAGAAATACACAAAGATTTAGACTTTGACGCGACAGGTGAGAAACAACAAACAGTGCAGTGGTTCACAACGTGTTGAAGCACTCACACTGGACGTTGAGGACGACTTGTGACTGCACCGAGCCCACATCGTTGGTGGCAGTGCAGCGGTACTGCCCGGCATCATCCTCCTTCACCTGTTCGATCTTCAACATGCCGCCCTTCACCACGATGTGACTAGGCAGAGACCCGCCCACTTTGCTCCACTTGACCGTGGGATGTGGCTCGCCGATGGCCTGACACTCAAACTCCACTGAGTTGCCAATCATGACGGTCTGAATGGACGTACGGACGTTGATCATCACCTTTGGCAGGGCTGGGAGGAATATGAGTTGAAGAGGACAGAATTTAATAAGAGTAGAACACAATATAATATAATGTAGAATAGAATGAGTGGCTGTGATTTAAACACATACATTAGCGATATATATAGCGGTACATATTGTTTACCTTGGATGGTAAGCTTGGCTGTGTCCTGGGCTTGACCATACACACTACTGGCTCTGCAGATGTAAACGCCCTCATTGCTCTGCTCAAGGTTCTCGATCCTGTAGAGTATACACAGCTCAGTTAAAGGAGTAGTTCACCCAAAAGATTACGTATTTTCTATTAATTACTCACCCCATGAAGCCTTGAATGAATGGATTTTTTTTTGTTTTTGTCGCATTCCTAAACCAATAATTTGATGACCGGGTGTATTTCCAGTAGGAGACACAAAGAGTCTACTTTGTGTCTCCTACCGGATACATTAGCATCTTTCCACTGGTAATCAAATTATTGGCTCAGGAATGCGACAAAAACAAAAATAAATCGATGAATTCAAGACTCCATGGGGTGTGCAATTGATAGAAAATAAGTCATTTTTTGGGTGAACTACTCCTTTAAGAGCATAAAAAACCTGGGTACTGTGGGTTCAAATGAACAGACCTGTTAACCTACGAATGTGTGTGAAAGATCTACCGTTTTGTCTGTGTGTACAACTCACCTGAGTACTCCGTCCTTGATGTGGTGGTTCGTTGGCAGGGCACCTCCTTCCTTCAGCCACTCAATTTTGGTCTCTACACCACCTGCTGCTGAGCATGTGAACTCCACAGCACTGCCCTGAGCCTTTACTTCCACTTGGGGGGATACGCGCACTGCCAGGGGGGCTAGAGGGAGAAAGAAAGACATAAAGTGAGTGACACTGATAGATATGAAAATACACACTTGATGAAGGTCCAGTGGGACCGAAACGTCTGTCAATTTGAATAAAAGAGCCTGCAGAGCAAGAGCAGTGTGCGTACATTTTGTTCATGAGAATTTTTTTTCATGTTTGCGTCACTGATAGATATGAAAAATACATTACCAGCATCGTCTCGTATCTTAACTAAACTTTTACCAAGTAAAATGATCACTGCCATCATCACTTACATCTGACTGTGACTTTCGCCACTATTTCACTGGTGCCCACTTGGTTGCTGGCCACACACTTGTAGCTTCCGGCATCCTCGGTGGAGGCCAGGTTGATCTGGAGGTCCCCTCCGCTGACCTGGGCCCTGGGGGGCAGGCTGCCGTCCAGTTTGCTCCAGACGAAGGTGAGGGGAGGAGTGCCGTGAGCCAGGCACTGCAGCCTGATCACCTCGCCCACGCGGACAGCCACGTTGTCAGGCAGAGAGGTGGCATAGGGAGGAGCTAAGACATGTAAGAAAAGTGTTAAGCCCTTATGCTTAGTTAGTTGCGTGTGACAGTAATAGTATAAATCAGGCTTTATGGTAGGTTACAGGTCATGGTTCATAGTTGATAGAGTATAGGTCATGTGATCGTTTGGACAAGATAGGGGGCTTGGTTAACCCTCCCTTTGACAGCATCTAACCTGCATGCCTTTCTGCGTGCAGGAGCTTTTTAGCATGCTTTTGTACTGGCAATTTTGGGGGTTGGTGTGTGTAGTAGCCTAGTCCCGGTGTACTTCTGAGAACTACTGCACTTGGGGGACAAGCCAGCCACAACGCACCGATATTAACCACTTGAGCCCTACTGTATAATTAATTATATGCATTGATTAATGCAAATCTGCATTGGATTCATGTGTAGATTGGGGATCGAGCATGCATGTTTGTGATAAAAGATATGAACCCATTTAGACCTGAGGCCGATCTTAAAAACGCCTTCTAAATCCTGACCTAAGTTTTCTGAAAAACCTCAAATATGTATTCAAAGATTACAAAAAAATTATGTTGCTATATACTGTACATAGCAACAGGAACCCCAAAAGGGGCTCTTGAAAGGTATAGTTACAAATAGGGGTTCCCGCCCAAAATGGGTTAAGAAGACATTCACGATAACATACTGTAACAGTTTTTTTCCCAGTCAAGAAAGACTGTAAATTAAACTAAAATCTTCCCTAAAAACCCCAAGCTAATGAATGTGAGGTAACAACAGCCCCTCACTGAGACTCACTCTCGACATCGAGCATGATGGTGACCTCACTGGTGCCCATATGGTTGGTGGCGTTGCAGATGTACTCTCCGGAGTCCTGCCGGCCCACGCCGGGCAGTACCAGGCTGTTGTTCACCACTTTGTGTCTCCAGGGTAGCGGAGCCCGCAGCTTAGACCAGGTGATCTTTGGCGTAGGGACACCTTGAGGGGGGAAAAAAAGCATAAATTCATCTGATTGTATAATATTTCGCAACTCACAAGGAACATGTTGTCAGTGAACTGTTTGAGCTACCACGCAACCCTGAAATGATAATTTAATAGAATAATTAAATGCAGTATTGGATTAAATTGACCACAGTTGTTATGCATTAACATGAGTATTAGAAAAATATATTTTTGCAAAATACTGTATACGGCAATGCAGAATGACTGGACATTGAAAATGTTAAAAGTGAGTTCCCATTTTCCATGTGAGTGTGAGCAGGCCTTACCATGAGCTTGACAGTGGAGTGTGGTGGTCTGTCCCTCAACTGCGATCAGCAGGGGCTCGGGGACAGAGGCCCTGGGCGCGGTGGGCAACCCAGAACCTCCCTCCACCACGACCTCCACCCTGGTCTCAGACGAGCCCTCGTTGTTGCGAGCCGTGCACACGTATGTGCCACTGTCTTCTGGACGTGCAGCCAGAATCTGCCAGAAAAGAAAATTACTACGTTGATGTTTCAACAACATTGATCTTTCGCTGTCACTGAAATTATTCTGGGTCTATTTCTATTCTGAGAACCACATACCTATAAAAAAAAAATTGACTACCATTTAAGTAATGCATATTATTTATTATAATCTTACAATTGTAATAAATAATATGCAATCATAAACTGTGGTCTTGGAGACAGAACTAGCTGTGTTTTGAAATACTGATAGAATTTAAATTATAAACATTTCTTCAGAAATGTATAGTATTCAAAATTAAGACGTTTCCTGTTTATGTACGCATATGGTGCATGTGTGAGTATTGTACCTGCATGACAGCGTTGGACTCCATGGGCACAGGGCTACTCAGCATGGTCTTACGGGTGCTGTCCAGTCTGTGCCACGTGACCGAGGGGCGGGGCTCTCCTGACGCCTGGCATTCCAGGTTGATGGGGTCACCCACCCTGACCCGCACGGGTCCACTTGGGGTGAGGGTAGCTACAGGAGACTCTGGAGGAAACAGGCCCAAAATACGGTCAGGACTTTATAACCCTATCGGCCACTAAGGGGAGCCTGTCACATAGGACTGTTGGTCTACGAGCTTTGGAGGCTCATAGCAATGAAAATACAGCCCACGATCATAGCAGTGTAGGATATGACACACACACACACACACACACACACACACACACACACACACACACACACACACACACACACACACACACACACACACACACACACACACACACACACACACACACACACACACACACACACACACACACACACACACACACACACACACACACACACCAGGTTTTGGTGTGTGTGTGCGTGTGTATATTTATGTGTTTGCACAGTTTGCACGCTTGAGATTACCTCTGACGATCAGTGACACGATGCTCTGGGTGATGCCAAACAGGTTGCTGGCCACACAGCGGTAGGTACCCTGGTTTCTAGGGTGAGCATTGGCAATGGTGACGACAGAGCCATCCGGTCCGACCTTGACATTATCTGCACAAAACAACAGGAAACGATACATCTACTGTAGATATTGCAAGAAACTTACACAGTCTCTACACCAGGGCTACTCAACTTAAGATGGCTAAGGGGCCACTCAGCAAAATACCAAAAGTCCAAGGGGCCGCCATAAAAATTACGGTCCTATTTTGGATTTTTCGATTTTGTAACACACAATAAAATGTACATTTTGACATCATATTCAGGGGTGCACATAACTTTCCGTTTTGTCAACGGGGGGGGGGGGGGGGGGGTTTCAGCACGGTGCCCACCGGGACAGTTTTGTCAACGGGGGGGGGGGGGGGGGGGGGGTGCTGCGCGAGAAAACCTTTTGCACCATTACGGTACGTTCATCATCGGTGACTGACGAGTGCCTCTAACAGCCGCTGCGTGCAGCGGGCTGCGAGTCGCAGCCTGTCTGTGTGTCAGGATGCGAGGCTCACACAATCACAGCATGCGTCCCCCTGCGCCTATGGCTGTACATGGGGCCGACACGTGCTTTAGCGTGAGTGTGTGAGTGTGGCTTCAGGAAGTAAATCTCCAGGCTTTTATTTTTTAGTTTTGCTAAAAAATAAAAGCTTGGAAATTCCGGTCCCAGCTGTTGGTACGCAAAAGCGCCTCGCGTCGTCTGATGTGGTGCTCATTATTTATTTTGGGTGCGCATGCGCACCTGCGCACCAGTTATGTGCACCCCTGATCATATTCTTTTCACAGTACCAGTTTATTTTGTGTGTATGTCCAGTGGCATCAGTTCAGCAAAAGCTAAGGTATGGCAAGGTTAGGGTTGCCAACTCCCAGAGATTGAAATAAGGGACACCTATCCTGGGCGGGAAAATGTGGGGGTCAAACCCCCCCAAAAACCCCAAATGCATAGAAAACTATGCATTATACCTGTAACAATTGACGCACCTGTATGTATGTCTGTCTGTTTGTTTTTGAAAAATGTTTTAGCAACCCATACATTTGAACGGAAATGTATATTTTTAAAATGTATATCTTGGCGGCCATCGGGCCGCCAAGACGCGGCGTGCGGGCCGCATGCGGCCCGCGGGCCGCGTGTTGAGTAGCGCTGCTCTAGACAGTAAAATCCCCAGTGTTCATGTATCCATGTGAAATTCAGAGAGTTAAATGAACACTGTGTGATGGCATAAAAATGGTCTGCTTGGAAGGACTGGGGGTTACGTGAGGCGAGTTCTGTGTAAACAAGGTTGGTAAGCTTAAGATTATACTGCACATGAATTAAAGGGACTATTATACAGAGGAGGGCTGCAGAGGTGAATCGTATATGTACTTGCTCTCATGAATAACGACAGCATGAAAACCTACATGCTTTTTCTTCCTAGTAAGCAGACTAAATCAACAACATCATCAGAGGTGGTGTGTGTGTGTGTGTGTGTGTGTGTGTGTGTGTGTGTGTGTGTGTGTGTGTGTGTGTGTGTGTGTGTGTGTGTGTGTGTGTGTGTGTGTGTGGGGGCGCTCGCACGTGCATGCGTGTGTGTGTGTGTGCGTGTGCGTGTGTGGTCTCCTGGTACTCACCTGGCAGAGGCTGGTTGCTGGATAGCTTCCACTCCAGTCGGACAGGCTGGGCTCCACTGTAGACCCTGCACCTGAAGCTGGCCGACTCGCCAAGCCGCACTGCTGCGCTGTGGGGCTCGATGGAGATGATGGGGGTCTGCAGCCCTGTTCCAGGATCCAGCGAGTTAGTGGGCATAATCAATTTAACATCACCCCGCCCCCCCAATACATCTCATTTCATTTAGCTGACTGATTCGCTGATGCGTCAAGGAGCCAGATTGCTGTACCATGTCACTGTGGCCTTCAGTGTGTTGGCAGCAGCTGTGAGAACTTCCTCCAGGAAGGAATGAATGAGGATGAGATCATGGGACGGTAGTGTGGGGGTAAGCCTACAGTGATGTCACACTGGGCCGGGATGGGAAGCACAACTGGAAAAGCCATTCATACACCAGAGCAGAACAACACCCCTGCCATGACAGTCATGTCTCTTAGGCGTTTCTCGCTGTCTCCAACTGCGATCAGTTATGATATCAGTGCCGAGAGTGAAATATAACTGTCAAATCTGATTCAGCTCTAACGCTTTTAACCAGAGAGGAAGAGAATGCCGTAGAATAGAAAATAATCATCCAGTGGAGAAACGGTCCTGTTCTCTGCTGTTAAATTAAAATGTTTTACTTTTGTCCATTCACTGAAACAAGACGAGCCACACACCAGTGGTTTGTTACTGGCAGAACATTGTTGGACTTACGAGAAGAGGATGAGGTGACAGATACTGAGACGGAGGCCTGATGAATTGGAGAGCCTGGGTTCCCAAGGTTGCCGTGGTTTCCCTGCACACGGCAGATGTACTCGCCTGAGTCATCTGGAGACGCTGACAGAATACGCAGCTGACTGCCCAGGACCTGTACCACACAAATACCAACACACAGGGGAATGGCATCAATTCTTTTTAAGCTCTACAATATTAAAACTTGATGTCAGAACATACAAAATGCAAAAACATAATAATTGCACATACTGGAATCTTCTTGTTGATCCAAGAAAAGCATACACATAGACTTTATTATTGTATTGTATTGTATTGTATTGTATTGTATTGTATTGTATTGTATTTAACTGATAAATTGAGTACAATCGACCGCAACGGAAACTTGTGTCATCCTTTTAGCATAACCTTTGACAGTATTACCTATACTTAACAAACTTCAATCAAGGTCCTTTCTAATTTTAAATCACCTTTAACTTGGAATTGCAATTGTAGTTTTTCAGTCTTTTAACCTTAATGAACAGCCACTATTGCTGGGTTTGGACAAAACAAAGCTTATATTATATCCCAGAATAAATGATCTAAATGCAATGCCATGCAAGGCAACTGTCATTCACATCACATGACCACATTAGTCTGTGTACTGTGTGAGAGCATGTGTTTTAGTCCAACCTGGTGGTTGGAAGAGAGGTGTCCACTCGCTCTTGTCCAAGTGACTTGGGGAGGAGGGTTTCCCGGGACAAAACAGTTGAGGTCCAGACTCTGGCCCTCCTGCACGTCGGCTATGGAGGGCTGGATGGTGATGGCAGAGGAGGAGATATGGTCCACCGCTGAACACAAAAAAACATACACACACACGTTTCATAAAACCATGACATTGCAGGGCTCCTTCTTACAAAGCGCCAACATACATAGTAGAATTCTGAGAGATAATTTAACTCTGCCAGTGTACAAATAGATTCAAATTGACCTGGGTCCATTTGATTCCATTTGTACACCTTGCGAAGTTACAAATAGATAGATTAACTCTGAGGATTTTATTTTACATTATATTATTTGTAACTTGTATCTAATATGATATATTATATATTGTATTATATATAACATTATATTTGTGACCTCTCACCTCTGACCACAGAAACCTGAATGGGCGCCTTGTTAGAGCCTACGCTGTTACTACCGACGCACATGTAGGTGCCGGCGTCAGACATCTTGATGTTGGGGATAAGGAGGGTTCCGATGTCGGTGCGCTCCATGCGGGCCTGGAAAGGACACACCAACCAGTGTGAAGATTAGCCTACCGTCTGTTATGATCTACCTCGCATTTAAAATGAGATGAAATTATACTACAGTAAAATTACTTCAATGTCTACAGCACACGCCAACACAATAAAAACCAGAGCACAGATAGAGCACCACTTACCTGTCGTATAAGTCTACAGCCCCTTGACATGACACACATGACATTACTGACATCAACGGACACTAGGCAATAGCAACATGGAAGCACTACACAGTAGATTTGTAAGACGAGACAAGTATTGTTATTGCTACAGTTCAGTGCTTTTGGAAACAGATTTTTGTTGGAGATTACTATAGCAGCGTGAGCTTTGCACAACGCAGGAGCTTGTGTACAAAGCACGGCTAAATCATTGCTTGAACGAACACTGCACTGTAGTAATATTAACTGTCATTAACATTACTACAATGATTTGTGTGGTTACATTTTGTTAATGTGAAAATATATTACGATTGAAGAATTGGCAGTGGCACTAAATTATGTCTTAAGAAATGACAAAGGAGTGAAGTGATTTTTTTTTATAAATGGTGACGACAATGACAGCAGTTAGGCAACTGAGACAGAACAGACACATTGCTTTGAAGTAACGGTTACCGAACAAGCACTACGAAGCAGCTCATAAAACTGATCATACGGTAGAGAAACGGGCCTCTAGAAGTCGACAAATTACCAACTAGCAGCAACTTACAGCACCGCGTCACTAATATGACTTCAATCAACCAAACAAAACAGACATGATTCTTCTGCAACAGTTTTAACACTCATAGTGTAGTGCAAGGGTTCCCAATCTTTTCAGGCCGCGACCCCCCAAAATAATCATATTTGATCTGGGAACCCCCAAGATAATCATATTTGAACTGGGGACCCCCCACCCTGACAAGCACTTTGTATTGTAGGCATTGTAGGCATTACTGTACATTTGGTTTGACTTGGTTCCACGGATACTGTAAATATTGTGAAAATAGCCGATCTACAAGCTCACAACGCCTCACAATGCGAGGCGTTGTGAGCTTGTAGATCGGCTATTTTCACAATTGTTTGCCTCTTTCTTACGGAATATTTGACAATTTGGCCAATTTGATAGGTCTTATAAGTCAATAAATTGTAACTTTTGAAATGGGCATATACTATGTATACACGTATACTTATGTTGAGTGAGAAAACAATGTTGCACATTAAGCTAATCATCTGGGGACCCCCCAAAATAATATGGAGACCCCCCTGGGGGTCCCGACCCCCAGCTTGGGAACCACTGGTGAAGTGGTCACATGACTTTCCAAAACAACTGCGTTCAAGGGTAAATCCTCTGTGGAATGTGTACACTACTCCACATGGCAAGCAATCACAGTCTGCACTGGGCTATGAGCATGTCACGCCTGAAACTTTTTGGAAAGTTTGCAAACACCTCAGAGGGGAGGGAAACTGGAGGGGCAGGGTTCTGGTTCTGGGAGGGATTACTGTATCCGGGGGGTGTGGGGGGGGGGAGTTGTTGAGGCATCCATTGGACAAAGCTGCTTAGCTCTGACCCAGCCAACCGTGAGGGAGGCTAAACTGAGCCGTGGCTGCAGGCGGGCCCAGGGCTCAATGAGCTGTCTGAACCCATTGACGGTTTTTCAAAGCAGCCCGTTTGCTAGAGCACACAGAATTTCTGCGTGGCCGCGCGGCAGAGCCCTGCTCCCCCTGGGAAAAGCTGACACAACGCAGTGGCTCTCTGAGGCAGAACTAAACAGGCCCCGAAGCTCTCGTCGGGGCCCGGGGAGACCCACATAGAAAGGGGACTAACCGCAAGTCCCTCGGGGCAGGGGACGGTGGTACGAGGCTGGCACGGCGCAAACTATGTCTGAAATACCTAACAGTACCTACTGTATGCTTAGTCCTGTTAATACACTCAATGATGATGATGGGGGTCAACTGTGTTTTTAGGACACAAATATGTCAGGGATGGTATGATGTGGACAATAACAAAACAGAGAACGATGGGAAGACTCAAGCGCAACACAAAATCAGGGAACCCATGCCATCAGTAAGCTATGAAATCAACCAGACTAGTTGGTTTCAATGGCATATCTAAGGCAGGGTTCTAGTGGAGCATAGTGAGCTAAATTAATGGGTGTTAAAATGTGTGAATAAGGGCCACAATCATGCATTTAGTGTACTGTATATAAAGCTGTGGTCAGTAGAGGACAATGGGTGGGAGGTAAGAGACAGGACAGACGGACAGAGGACAGATGGACAGACCTGTAGCTCCTCAATACGTCTCTGTAACACATCGAGACTGTTGCTTTTAAACTGATGGAAACCATGAGAGGGAATGGCCTGAGCAAACGGCAAACAACACAACAGGGTGGGATGAAAAGTAGGGAGGAAACAAACAAAAAAGGGAAGGAAAAATAAAGGGAAAGAATAGTCAAAATACTGAAACAGAAGTTAAAATTTCAATTCGCAAAAAAACAAAAAACAAAAGAAAAACTTACACAGAACCACCAGCACCAGTTACATCACGAGATACAGGATACAGATATAGCACACCCAAATTAAATACATTAGTTGAAGTTTTAATCAATCCATGCTAACACTATCATTCACTCCATAGACATAGAGCACCATCTCTCACCTGAGGAGGGATTTGACCTCCGTTCCTCGTCCAGGTCAGCTTGGGGGTGGGCGAACCTGACGCCCGACAGTACAGCCTCAGGGTGTCGGCCTCATGGGCTTCAATATTTTGGGGGCTGACCTGGACTTGGGGCTGGGTGCCAAACCCACCTGAGCCTGACCCTGACCCTGATGGGAGAAGACACATTTCAATCAAATTGAAAAATAAACAACTGTGTTCGTGCATGCATGCACTTTCTACATTTGCACGCAAACACACTTGCAAACAGAGCATAGCCTACTTTGCACGTAGATGGAGGCCCGCGCTGTGTGCTCGCCGTGAGTATTGAGAGCCTTGCAGGTGTACTCTCCCTCGTCAGCCTGGTCCACGGAGGCGAATGTCAGAACCCCGCCTCGTACGACAGCCCTGGGGCTCATTCTGTTACCCGGGCCTCCTGAAAGGACAGTCAAAAGTCACTTGACAAGAAGTGGACTTTCACCTCCATTTGTAAAAGGTGACAAATTACAATAACATACAGTACATGCATTCATTCTATGTACTGTATAATATCGTCACTGTCGGGCAGAAACCTTGGATGTCCAAAACCTTTTCTTTTCAGGAAATGGAAAGAGCCTGTGTTCCAATGGATCAAATGCAGTTATTACAGTATCTATATCACAAGCTCTTGTTAAAACTTTTCATTGGTAAAATAAATTATTTATAAAACTCATAGACAGACTTTGAAACTGATGTCCCTAATTTGGGCATGTCATTATAGGCAAAAATGTACATACCGGTACATTTCCAAAATTCTTCAAAGACAGTGACGATCTACAAGGCAAGCTCATAACACTCATCACAACCCTATGAACACGACGCAGTGTAGATCGGCTATTTTTGCTACTTTTGTGCGACACTGTCATACGATAAGCTATAGGGCATTAATTTATGAAGCAAACGTAAAAAGAAGAAATAATTATAAAGATATAAGGTTTCTGCGTGACAGTGACAATATCAAAAAGGTAGTAGAAGAAGAGTGTGGCGTGTGGTCAATCCAGCTCAGGCCAGGCCTTACCTATCCACTCAATGGCAGGTGTGGGGTTCCCGGTTACCGTGCAGCGGAACTCTGCCCGCTGGCCCTGCCGGACGTTCAGCACTGCAGGATTGACAGTGGCCACTGGCTGGGCCGCCTCTGCAGCTAAAGAAGGAAGACACGCCAGTCATACAAGATGTAGACGCGACATACCTGTCAAACACATCGAACATACTGGAGAAAGTGACAGATCCCACTCTCTCTCCAGTGTGTTTTAAGGAGATACAGAATAGTAATAAACTAGATAGGTATTGTTGGTTGGATGTACACAAGGCCACGGGGCGCCTGTTGGATGGAAGCGTTGGATTGAAGATGGATCGTTCCAGATATGAGAGACAGAGAAAGTGGCAGCCTATACCCGCCCGCCCTTGGCAGACAAGATCTTCAGAACAAACGACACAGAGGAGAGGTGGGAGGTTGGTCTCGGCATGCTCTCTGGGCGCTCGGCTGTCTGTGCCAATTTGGCCAGCTGCTAAGCTCCATATTCAATCCCATATGATCCCAGGGCGACAGGGGAAGAAAGCCCTCTTTCAGTAGCCAGGGAGGAGTATCAGACTCTCTCTAAGCAAGCAGGAATTGGGCCTGAACTGGGCCGGCCTGAGTCTGACCTTACTGAGACTTAACATTCACATTTTTCACTTGAGTCAGAGATGGTACAGTAGCAGTACATTTCCTATAATAAATAATAACTTGAGTTATTTTAAGAGTAGCACATGTCATTCACTGTGTCTTCCACGGTTTTGGCAGCGTGGTGAGGTACACAATGATAAATAGCGACAGTGATAGTTTGCCCACGGCCAAGTAATAGAACATAATGTAATGATGGTGTGATGAGATGTATTTAGGCACAGTATGATGTTTGAAGCCCAGGTGAGCTCTACTTCCCAGTACAGCGTGGCTCCTGAGGAGAAGGCAAAGAGCTGATAGAGAAAGAGAGAGAGGTAGAGGAGGGCATCTCCTGTCTCTGAGTGTTGAGTGGCATTATTTGATGGGTAAAGCACTTAGCTCTCCCCATATAGACGTATTTATAGTATGTCAAATATTGGCGTGTGTTCATTTAAAAATGTTTAAGGTTATAGGGTAATAGTGAGTGTGGTATTTTACAGTGATGATCATTTATAATGGGGTGATTAGTCACTGGACCCAACAGTCAACAGGAGGTTCCCTCATGGATGGACATGCACTTTTTTTCCCCTGCAGAAATGGACCCTCATGAACCCAGAGAGCCAGACAAGACCCAGTAGTGCCCATGTACAATCTGTAAGCTTTGACCAAGTGAGGATTCTTTTCATAGTTTTTCCACTATGAAAATGCCAAAAGATGGCAAGGGTATGGTAACATAGCCTAAATGAAATTCTATACTGGAGTGTTAGACTAGATTGGTTGATCGATTAGACATTCTGAAGGTTAATAGCCATCTTTAGATCCAAATGGATTCTAAAGATGCTTTCTCACCCTGAGTGCGTGCGATGGAACAGACGTCCCAGCTGTTCCTGTGTGGATAGTGAGTCCTACAGTAGGTTGTTTGTACATGGGCTCTACTAGGCCGGCCATATATTTACCATGCTGTGGTAAATGAGTGCATGCATGGCACAGAGTGAGAGAAAGGGGTTCCTCGCCAGGGAGCCCAAGGGGAGAGGAGAGCAGAGGAGACTTTGCCCATGCGGACTTACGCTTTCTATGTCCTTCAAACATTTCATAGGCTGTGTAAAACATCTGAGTCTGTGAGGCTTCTGGAGATGAGGAAGGGGAAGGGAGGGGAGGAGTAAACAGGTAAACTGACAGGTCAGTCTCCGGGTAAAAACGATGGAGAACACTGGCATTGGTGTCCTCTCAAAAGCTCCTCCCACCAGGGCTGACTGGCCAATTGCATCCCCAGGGACAGTACTTTTCTCTCATCCACAAGCTGATTCCCAAAATGCATCACACGTAACATATACAGGACATCAACTTGAATGCAATGGGCACCAACTTTCCATTACCTAATAGGATTTATTTTCTTTTTTCGAATACATTTTTCTATTTCAGATTTGAAGTGAAACCAGCCAATTATCCTTTCGAAATAGACAACCACCATATTCTTCGGTATTATTATGGTTGGTGTAATTGTATTCATAGTTATATGCATTCACACTCACAGACACTTACCTTTGGATGGGTATGTATACCTCTTAGAAAGAAATCTCAAGGGTAACAGGCGCACATCTGGCACACAGTGCACTGAAGTTGTTGGTTAGTCACTTTAAAGAATGCATCCTTCTAACATGGTTATCTCTATGTACTCCATTCTGTACCATTTCTGTCTTCTTGCTCTGTGTCACAGAGGTGGACTGTGGATATCTTAAAAATATACACACCAATTACATGAATCTAGGAGGGATTTCAAACTAGATTTTTTTAGGCATGCTAAAAACATAAAATGTTCAAGTACCCACAGCTTGCTTCTGAGACACAGAGTTAAGTTAAAACAGTACTGTTTTATTATAGTGAGCATTAGTGATGACCATTATATGGGGATAATGCTGGAAAAAAGGTGAAGTGTTCCTTAAGCAGTAACAGAATTAAAATATTTTCTTTACTAAAGTAGATATTTTAGGAAGTAGTTGACAATCCAATTGTGAGAGTGTTGTGGAACACCAGAACAACATCCTTCTATGTTGGGGATCCAACATAGTGCTGTAGGCTTCATAAAACTATGTAAAAACACACATGCACAAAATGAGCATTACTATGCAAAGATCTACAGAGGCAACATGGAGGCATGCGACACCGTCATATGACCATGTATAAATTAAGCAATAAGGAACAGAGAGCCACACAGGACACATGCGGGTTAGTAAAGCAAAACTACATACTTTTCCTTAACAGCTTGTGATGAGCAACAAACAACGTTTGCTGAATGTTATTCAGCTTGTATACAGCTTGTGGAGATGCTGTCTTCAATTAGACATAAAGGCATGTCGACATAAAGCACTCCCACTCATTCATTTGCAAAATTAATTTGGTGAGTAGGTCATTATTTTAATCAAATTATCTTTCACAAAATACTTTCACAGTTAAGATAAATACAATTCATGTGTATATTACATCAGATATGCGTTCTTGAAAAAGAAAAAGTAACAAAATCAGAGGAATATCTTTACAGTAGCACCTTTGGATACAACTCAGTGGTGAAAAAAGTTAAAACAAAAACAAAACAATTGCATAACAGAATCGTAATTCTAGACAACTGGATAAATAAAATGGTTCTAATCATATTTTTTTCTAATTGCATGTGTTAAGAGTAAGTTTCTCTAAAATATAAAGAATAATTTCTTATTCAAACACATTGCAGATTTAAGTAACCTAAATTATTGCTTGATAAAGTCTCCAAATAACCTAAATGTAAACAAACATCATGCAAGGTAATTGCATCAACACGGGCAATTCTCTCAAATCTTTAAACAAAAGAAGTCAATAAATACCAAGTCTTGGAAATTTGGCATATATGATTAACAACATTTTCAGATGTCATATTTCAAATAATCAATAAAAATGTGCCACTGATTTAAACATTTCAGCAATATTACAATATGTAAATAAGAGGTCTATAATGTGCACGTTTAAATTGATTTATGACAGAACTAGCACACAAAACGAAGCATTACATTTTTCTCTTCCATTCCAAGTCAAGTAAATAAATGTTACTATCTAAGTTTAATTAAGGCCTAATATATACTCCGTTGTACAACGGTGTCCTGCGCTAAAAATAACCAATCTACAAGCTCACAACACAATGTACCGTCGTACGACAAATTATAAATCAGACTTAACGATACAGACAACAACAGAAGCCTCACTACAGCTGAAGTTGCTGTGGACCCTCATAACATACAAAGACCTCACTGCAGCGAAGCAGTGATACTCCAGGAGCGTTACAAAAATTCAATCACAGGTTTCACCTGACAATACATGGCTAATAGCACCGTTTTGTTCATCAACATTCATGGGCATCATCAGTCAGGAGAGGGACACGGCAGACAGTGATTGTAAGGAGAATACTGTATGTGGTGGAGCAAATAACATGATGACTAAGTGGGGTTCTTCCGAGTTCTCTTCTCACATGGATACAACTGAAGTCCTCTTTGAATGTCGGCCCCCAGAGTCGCTAAGCACCCATCTCCGTCATCCACATTCCTCATCAACAACCACTACAGCTCGGGAAGGGAAGAAGACCCAGGGTCCCGGAGTAAAAGACAAGACACCCAGATACAAACCGGCCTACAGGTTAAAGGTCTACTGGTAGAAGCCATTAGCAACTACACCAGCAATCAAGGACTGACCAAACCACCACCGATTAATTCAACCCACGTGAGAGAAAGACAGATTATGTAGAAAATAGCACACACAAATCAAAGATAGAGCCACTTAAAGGACCAATCAGTGATCATTTGGCTTTGACTGAGGAGGATGAGAGAATCACCATTGACACAGACACTGTTTTACCTCTTAAAACCACAGACAACAAGCAGACCACTTGAATCCTTGTTAATTGAGGCTAAAACACCATTACAATTAAGCCCACCTTATCCCCCAAAATGTGCTTTCTTAAATTTTAGTATAAGAAAAAAAAAGACCCACAAGCTGTATATTTCTCTATACAAAGTGTAGGAAAATCCAGTGATTAAAGACATACAGTACTCAAGACACATACAAAAGCGTGGGATGGGTAGTCTGATGACATGGTATATGGTATCTAAGCGCAGGGGTGAGTGTCCTCGGGGTTAGATCTAAAGCTTATTTTGCTGTTAACCCATAGCTGAGCAGTGTGCGATGGGAAAAGCAGTCACAACAGGGAAAAGCATGCATCATACCAAGATGAAGGTGGGGGGGTGGGGTTTGGGACGACGACTACGGGAGCTGGTAGGGTGGCAGAGGTCGATGGGTAACGCAATAATGGTGCCTGGGGGTTCACCAACCTGGCACGTAGAGGATGGCAGTGCCCTCGTCCATGGCAAACATGTTGGAGCCTGTGCAGACGTAGACGCCGGCGTCCTCCGGCTGGACATTTTGAATTGTCAGGATGCCGTTGAAGTCCATAGCCCGGTTGGGCAGCTTCCCGTTGCCCTGACGGGTCCATACCAGAGTGTAGGCTGGCGACTGATGAGGGAATACAGTTGTGAGTGAGTGACGTCCCACAACATTTACACTATCTGAATGCCTACCCACACCTACATACTTTGTTGTTCCGTGTTGTCACGCCAAAAATAGCCGATCTACAAGCTCATGCTGCGGTGCGACGTGTTTGGAGCTTGTAGATCTGCTATTTTAGAGTCGTGACACCATCTATGGAGCATAAATGAAGCATCAGTCTTATTAAAGAGTATTACCTTGCTCTTGGCAGTGCAGATGAAGCTGACAGTGGACCCGACCCTCATGGTCTGCGCTTTGGGCTCCTCAACAGTCACCTCAATGGGCTTTGTTGAGACAGCTGGCGAAAAGCAGCAAAGCCATTGTGAGATCACTTTCATGCATAAGGCTATTCTGGTTTACAGACAGATAGGGTCAATAAAACACCAATAATAATAATAAGAGAGCCCATTCAAACGCCTTGCGCAACAAATATTCCAATAGCATTATATAAAATGGTTACACTGATCAAATGTAAAAAACATCTCTTTCTTTTTGCTCAGTTACGTTCTCAAGATTCCCACATTTAAACAAGAGTCGAATGCTGCAGTATGGCAGATGACGTTTTGCAAGCCTGATAAATCAAACATACAGTAATCACATCCGTTCTGCATGACATGATCAGACTCAATTAGGGGCATGTGTGTTGTCTGATTTGTCAAGCTCAATGCTAGGCCTGCAATTCTACATCATCTCGCCCCAGATCACCTGCTCTAAACATGGGGCCCCGGGCTATGCATTTAGATAGCCCTGGGCCCCATTTAGAGTACTGCAATTAAAAGCCACTAAAGGGGAAGCCTATGTGCTTGTGGCACACACACACACACACACACACACACACACACACACACACACACACACACACACACACACACACACCTGAGACGACGATCTCCCGTTGCGCGACTCCTGTTGCTGCTGGTCTGCTGGTCTGGTCTCTGCAGGTACAGACATAGACGCCTGCATCGCTCAGCTGAACATTGGGGAAGTACAGCTCCTCTCCTACACACACACACACACACACACACACACACACACACACACACACACCACACACACACACACACACACACACACACACACACACACACACACACACACACACACACACACACACACACACACACACACACACACACACACAAATAGGGGAAAGATATTCAATTAGCACATAAACGGTCACAAATGTTTTCACGTGATTGTTTTCATAGCTCACAACACTTTTCTTTTTAGAACTTGTCTACACTTATTAACCACATCTAATCACATCTAATCCCATGCAACCACGTGTATGGATACACCCTGTAAAATATCCCACGTTAATTTAACTCAGAGAGCGTATGAATGGAACCATTCCGGGTCCATTTGAACACTTTCTGAGTTAAAAGAACACTGAGGAGTTTAGTGTCATTATGTACCTTGTCTGCGTCGGTCAGCGTAGTTGGAGATGGGGCGTCCATCTTCTCTGGACCAGAAGAAGTAGTGGGGAGGAGAGCCAGTCACCTGACACCTGAGCGTGACGGGGCTGCCCTGGGACACCAGGACCCTCTCCGGGTAAATTCTCACCACCAGCGACCCAGCAGCTCCAGGGGACAAAGGCCATAACAACAGCATCATCATCTGGTATTTTTTCTTTCACCAGCTTTGCAGCTTTTTTGCACAGCTGTAGCTTACGACCCATTAAGACCTGAGATACGATTCCACAAATGTCTTCTAAATCCTAACAGTTTTCTGAAACTTTTTCATGTCAAGGACCCCCAAAATTGTGTATTTGGCCGCAGATTCCCATCTCAAAATATTTTGTTCCAGGGACCCCAACAGAAGCAAAGATTTGAGTTACACATTTTCTCTTTAAAAAAAATACATATTCAAAGATTTGTACAAATCTTCCACGATTTAAAAAAAATAGCAGATCTACAAGATCATAGCGCGGCTCTAGCGCGACTCTGTGCCACGATATGAGCTTGTATATCTGCTATTTTTGAAAGAAATCTAAAATGACACAGATGCGTTTCCCGGTCTAGGGTTAAGGCAATAAGACAGTCTGTGAAATTAGGGGCCTATGTGCTTTATACGTTTTTATAAATATTGAACCAATGAAAACTATTAACAAGAGCTTGTGACTAAATAATTACATTACTACATTGGGTCCATTGTGAACACAGGTTATTTTTTCTGAATAGTAAACATTTTGGACATACAGGGTTTCCACCCGATAGCGAACATAGTACTACATAGTAGGCTTGATTTAACCCTGCAAAAACAGCGGATCTTCAAGCTGCGTTGTATAGCTTGTATAGATGGGTTATTTTTGGTGAGGGACTCCGTCGTAGGATGAAGAATAAATCAGTCAGGGTCTACTCATATTTTGGAACAGGGCAGACTTACTGTTGTATGGGCGACATTTCACTCTGTCTTGTGGGTTGCCAACATATCCAGGGGCACAACTGGAGAGCAGGAGAAATGGAAATATAAGGAACATGTTAAACGGTGATGATGGTGATGGGAAGGCCGTCCACACTACGCACGCTCACAATAGTTATTAACGATAATTATGTGAGCACTGAGCAGCCACACTGATGTTGTCGTTATAGTTGTGGAACCATTATAGTTGTGGAACCGTTATAGTTGTGGAACCATTATAGTTGTGGAACCGTTATAGTTGTGGAACTCTGCCATCCACACTTTCCTGTACTGTTATATATAACTGACCCTAGGTCAGATCTGATGAATATCTTAGTGTTAGGTTGGGTTATCTTACCGTTCACAGATCTGGCCTGTGTATCCGGGCTGACAGGCAGTACACTGGTAGCCTCCATTACCCAGGCTCTCACAGGTAGGGGAGAACCTGTTAATTGGGTTTTACACAAACACACACACACACACACACACACACACACACACACACACACACACACACACACACACACACACACACACACACACACACACACACACACACACACACACACACACACACACACACACACACACACAATGACGTGAAAGTGGAATGACTTCAATGGCCAAAGAAAGTTCTATTGACACAATACATGTATTTGTACAGATTAATTATCTACCTATAAGAATTCAACAAGATATTTTCCATCCCTGTATTGTACAGGGTATAATCATATGCCTCACATCCTGCCACAGAGCTTAAAAAGGTTTAGTGTATGTTATTTGCTATACTAGCTGTCGAGCGAGCGGACTAGAATGCAGCCCAAAATAATAATGAATGCAGGGTCAAACTACGTCAACTTTGACAAACTGTCTCCATATGGCTTTTTATGGCCTCATTGTCAAACCCAATATAAATCAAAACACCAAAAGGTTCAAATGGAGTAAGTGATCATACCAAACTCAGATAAACGTAGGCAAATTAAATTCTCCAGGGTATGTTAATAATGCAGTAAATAAATGTAACTCTAGGAGTGCACACATGGATCAATTAACACTGAGTATTTTATTGTGTATGCAGTATGGAATGGGTAAATATAAGACAAAACTCAATGCACACGCTTATGAGTAGAATGTGTTGTAACAGAGAGTGAGAGAACTTGACACCCAACTTGACGTAGCTATGAGTGAATGTGGCATGTGTAGTTGTTGGTGTCACTGCCAGTACTCACTGGTTGTCGGGGTCAGTGTGAGGGCAGGCGCAGGGCTGGCAGTCTTCTGGGGTGCCAGCAGTGGGGTCGCCAAAGAAGCCGGGGGCACACTGCTCACACAGTTCACCCTGAGTGTTGTGCAGGCAGCTCTGGAAATGAACGGGGCATCGTACAACATTTAGGAATCAACACTCACTGTGACTATAATTACTGTTATGACTATAAATCCATATTCAATATGCACTGCAGCTTGAAAACAGGATATGTGGCGTGTCATACCGTACAGATGCCAGTCTCAGGTTGGCAGGAGTCCGAGTGCCCGTTGCATTCGCAGAGCTCACAGTGGCCCAGGTACAGACCACCTCCAGTGCGGGTATAGCTAGGGGCACAGTCCTGGTGTGATACATCATAAACAATAGATTAGAAAAGCAGAAAACAAAATAAAAGAATTGAATTCACACCACACTCATCCGGCCTCTAATGAAGAATCCAGCGAATAACTTCTCACCTGGCAGGAGAGACCCTGGTACCCGGGTGGGCATCGGCACTGCTCCACCTCAAGGGCCTGCGCCAAGCCACTGTAGTTGGGCACCGCCACCTCCATGCTGACGTCAGAGATACTGGAGGAGCGCATCTCGCTGGAGTAGGAAGCCCGGATCAGGATGTCATCCAAGTCAGCCAGCACCATCATCAGGTGCTCCCGTGTGGCTGGCATGCCATCAGGACGCTGCCAGTGTTCCTATATACAGTGCAAAGAAGAGCATTAATATCATGTAATATGAAAGAAAATAATGTTCATCTGTGTTCTTATTATGGTAAGATTAGTTCTAAACTGAAGTAAAACTCATAATTATTTATACATATTAGTTGCAAGCTGTAAATAGCAAACCTACAAGCTCTGAGCTTCTAGATATGCTATTTTATACTGCAACTTAAGCAATATCATGAGTAAATGGTTGAACCACTCACCTCTCTGAAGACCATCTCAAACTGTCTCCGGCTGCCCTGCTGTCTGCCCTGCCATGGCTGACGAGCCACCAGTGTGATGTCATTACCCTACCAAGAACAACAATAACAACCACTGGCGGGTGAGTACACAGAATGAATGCAAGTAACCACAGCTATGACAAACGAGGCGGTACTCATGTGTGCTTACGATAATCTGAACGTCAGCGTCATCGAGTAGCGTTCCCCTCGGACCAGCCACATAGGAGATGGTGTACTTCAGCTTACCACCATAAGAGCCCACCTAATACATGAAAGCAAAGAAGAAATTTGATCACCTGTCTGAAATACAGAAAATGAAGTATTGCTGCAGACTGCAGCGTTTATTATACGCTAGAAGTGAATGTGTCAAATGCACACCTCAGAATTACACCTTCTCATCAGTGAAGATAATAACTTAATTTGGTGGGATTGTGAAATTCTCTGTGTACTGTAATCTGTTGCATTAATCATACAATTCCCCATCAATTCCCCATCTTTCAAGTGATATATTACAATAAGAATGACCAAAAAGAGCTATCTCCAGTACACGTTACGTACAAACCAACCATGACGTGTCCTCTGACATTTTGTCTTTCTGAATTGTGGTGGGAGTTAAAAGGTCCCTAAACGTAATTTCCATTCAGTTCGAAATCCCTGACAAATCTAAGTGATGTTTGACCGTCCCACTGATTATACGGATAGTCCGGAGCAGTGCACACGTATGATTACAGACAAATACTGTAAACACCAGGTCCAGAAGACACCACAGGGGATTGTGGCTAATCCTGCTTTGTGGGCTCCGTGGGGGTGACCGCAAAGTCAGGACGGGTGTGTGGAAGAGAGGGAGGAGGTCAGGGAATTACAGGGATGGAGTGATGGAGAGAGAGGTGAGTGGGTATGGGGGCACGATTATGTCGGACAGGTAGAGGGGCTCAGAGGGCAAACTGTGGCATGGTCATTAATATCGAGGAGCAGAGTATCATGGGTATTGTCTTGGACTTCCACGGGTTAACCCAGAGGTTAGACTTGGAGGGAGGGGCGCAGAGACCCCGTTGCCATGGTTACCTTATCCCCCGTGAACTGTGCTGGGAGCCGCCAGTAGAGGAGGTCGTCCGGGTGCAAGCTGAAACCTTTGTAGACCAGAGCATACTGAAGTACAGGAGGAAGAAGCAGAACAGAGTAAGCCACAGGGAGACAGCGAGAGAGAGAGCGAGAGAGAGAGAGAGAGACACACACACACACACACACACACACACACACACACACACACACACACACAGTATCAGTGTTCATTTAACTCAGACGAGTGTACAGATGGAACCAAATGGATTGGTTCCATTCGTACACTCTTCGGAGTTAAAGTAAAACTAGATTTTACTGTGTACCAAAGAGATAAGCAGACAAGGAGACAGTGCAAGCAGGCAAGCATAGCAGAAAGTAGACTGAGGCAAAAATCCTGAGTGTTCATCTTACACTTTACTTTCAGTGTTACGTTGACACCCAGGATTTTACTGTGTAAAATCAAGGAAGCCTTCAGCACATTATGGCTGACAGACAGCTTTCCACTTAATGCACTGTACACGTCTCCTCGTACTAGTGCTACTGAAGTGCACGTGATGTTGTCTCCTGAGCAGCAGTTTAATGATATAGTGCAAGTCACACCGTGCTTTGGCCAACCGAAAAACTAAACAAAAAGAAAAACAACAAACAATATTCTACTGTCAATAATGTGAAAATGACAGCTTTGGGTCATGCTTTCAATAAGAGGCTGTGCTTTCAAACCAGTCAATGGTGTAATTACAGACAATTGTAAAACCAGTGTTACTCTCGAAGTGGACGATTGCAGTGCTCTCCTTTAACAGCAATTAGCAGGCACCCTGTGCTTACAAAAGGAAAATGCCACCTTGTGAAATTGCTCGAAACGTGATCATTTTCCCTCAATAACTTTTCCTCTTTTCTTTTTATAAGTAAAATGGATTGCATTTTAACAGGACTTCGATAAACCCCATTACACAACAATGCTGCCTGTGATGAATACAGATTAAACATTAACCGGCCCGTGCAATCCGTTGTTAATTAACTTTGCAATTACTCCATCACACAGAGGGTGGCAGTTTCCTATGTGTGTGCCAAGGGCAGGGATGTGCACTCAATGAGTCAGTTGGTCAGAGAGACAGCCTTGTACCTTGCTGCTGGCCCCTGAGGCACCAGGCGAGGTCTTGCTCACTACGTTCTTGCTCTGTTGACTCTATAGGAATCAGTGGCAGGGCCCAAGCCGGGCCGGGCCCGAATACAAACACAACCGGTCAAAAATGTCAAACCAAGATAAGATACATCTAAACTAAACCAAAAAAACAAACAAAAAAAACAATGAATGAACCTCTCTTAGTCTGGGACAGAGTATATTATACCTGGAGCTGGGGAGCATGGCCTGGGGAAGAGGGTTGGGGCCTGCTTGGTCTAACAGAGGAGGGGATACTGGATGGGGGGGAGGGGGGGCTCAGGTTACGTAAAGACTGGCGGTCTTTACGTAGAGAGGAGGAAGAAGATGAGGAATCTGGGACCCGAGACGAGGAGGAGGAGGAGGAGGCACCGGCGTTAGAGAGGATGGCCCAGACCTCATCGTCCAGCTGCCTGACGTCGTCCTAGGGAGGGCGGTGGAGGGGAGCGTGGGGGCACAGAACACATTAACCACAGGGACCGGTCCAGATAAAGGAGGCGGGGCATAACAGTCGGGGCAAGACTCCACAAGGAGATCTCCCACGATGCAATGTTGCACGCTCAAGGTGCACCGGGGGGGTGTGCTGTAATTAGGTGGACATGCCGTGTCATGCTCGTATCCAAGTCTACAGGCCTCCTTGTATACATAAACAACAGTCGGGCTTCTGTGCTCCTAAAATACGGGATTGCGTATATGTAAACACAAACAAAACATTAGCACACGTCTATAATTAAGACAACAACGGTGCCTCTTGTGGTTATAGAATAAATAAACGTTACATGCCATCTGACTTGCATTGGGAAACACACATGCACGACACCCACGCACAATTTCTCACAACATGCTGCTGCTTTCATTTAAAAACTTCGCCCTGGAAATGTCTTGGCAACGCACGTGCGTAAAAGTTATCGGTGTGTTAGTTAGAGGATGCTACCAGAGACCAAACGGTGGTTGAATTATTCTCATTAGGCGTGCTAGTCTTGTCAATGGGTGGCAACCGCAGTCTGCAGTGGAGTGCGTTTAACAAATACCTGTCTAGCTCTTTTGGATCTGGAGGTGCCTTTACGCTCAGAGGCCATTAGATTCCATATGGAAGCATCCTTCCTTAGCTCCTCTTCCGGCAAGTACGAGTCACTCTAGTGATGTGGATAAAGCAAGCAACCCTCGTGATCACATTCCTTGCCATTGAGCCGATGGCATTTGGGAGTTGAAGTTGTTATTACAGTTGGTCAAAGATGAAAGCATACAGTATAACACTCCTTCACAGTCCAAACAAGACTCGTTCATGTCATAGAGGCTATAGAGCAGAATGCATTTTTGGTTCATGAAACCCACTGCAGTGGAATAGTTCACATTAGACAGAAACTCCCTGTAGTTGCAAACTACAGGAAATCCATGCTTCTAATGCAAAATCCATGTATGCATAGTTTTCCACGGTGTAAACACACATTTTAAAATTCACTTTCCAAATCACAGCAATCGTTATGAAACGTGCAAATGAACGCTGCACTAGGCTTTACCTGCTCTGCTCGTTTCATGCGAGCATAAGGATCCTATAAAGAATGAACAGGCAAATACAAAAACATGGGAGAGCTAAGTTAAATACCTTGAGACTGTATGCAGTTCTTTTGAAAATAACACAGCGATTGCACACGCACATATAGAGACAGACATTTGCATGGAGGTAGGCAGGAAAATGGACAGGTTTGAAAAGGAAAGAAGGTTTTTGCATTGAAGACAGGCAGTTCGAGAAGCTGTAAGAACAGGTGGAGAAGTTCTGGTCCAGCTCACATTGCACCCTTTAAACCCTATACTTTGTTACTACCGGATTCACATGAGTCTATACTAGGCCCCCTTCTGTTTTTTCCCTACACTAAACATCATAACCAAAAATAGCCAATCTACAAGCTCACAACGTGTCGCAACGCCACGAGTTGTGAGCTTGCAGATCGGCTCTTTTACTGTAATTAAGTCCCTGTGGCACTGACCTTGTCTCCCTGATAAGCCCCTGGTAGCTGCCAGTAGTGAGGCTCCTGTCCCAGGTAGTCAAAGTTGCTGTAGGAAAGCTGAGTGCCCTCAGTGGAAACCTCCACAGTGAAGCCAGTGGAGATACGGTTGGTGCGCTGCCGGTTCACCAGAGCATATCCCTGGAAGTTCCCAGGACTAAAGACAGAGGACACCTGGAGGGAGACATACAAACAATCCACTCGAGTCTTTGGGAACACAAAGGCAACCTCAACAGAATATCACAGAGCTAGACTTAGCTAGCAAGACAGAAACTTTTTACTTCTAAGACATTTTACCAGGCTCTTCACAGACTGTAATTAATTTTTGTTTAGTGTTTACCACAACAGATTTGACTTCAATTCAGAAATATTAAACACTTTAACTCTGACGTTCCTATTTTGGGCATGTCATTTTCGAACATTTCCAAAAATGGTACAACACATCACGATGTAGCGTGTTGTTTGCTTGCAGATTGGCTATTTTCAAAACATTGACTTTACTTATTGAAAATTTCTTAAAATAGTGCTTAATTGGTTAAGAAGTGTAGGGTTACTAATCAATTATAAAGCTGGCTCCCATCTACGAAATCATTTCTGTATGGACAGTGTATGTGTTCACAAAACTAATAAATAAACCTAGTTTAATCATGTGCTCATTATAGAAATGTTTGCTATTATAATGCATAATACAAGCACAGAATATATGTAATTACTCACAGTTTACTCTTTAAATAGAAATCCCAACAACTGCTCCAGAGCCTGTTCAGTTAAGCAGTGTTTATTTAACTATTTCCCCTGTTGGTCTCAACAAAATGCACTAATTGCCCTCAGGGGTAAAATCAACTGTGCCAAGACACTCCTATGTGGGCATTTATTGTTTCAATAAAAATTCATTACCAAACAGAATGAATACAAAGCAGCATAGTCTTTCCTGTGAGAGGAAGCTCACTGTAGCGGCCGTACGCAGTGCAAGCTACTCAACTGTTTGCCTCAGGGAGAGTCTGAGACAAGAGCCAAAAGTTACTACTGCAAGATATTGCTTAGCATCAAAGAGTGAAATCAGAGCAATAATTGCCAGTGTGTGTCATCACAAGAGATATCAGCCCATCGTGCTGCAAGCATTATTGATGGATATGGTCGGGCTGGCTGTGAATGACTCAAAGATGGCCTATGAGTACTGTGTATCATTTGAGGAACAGCAGAGCCCAATTTAGACCACCTCCCTGCCCTGCTTATTTTGTTTTAGCTCACTTGGGAATATCATTACCAGACTGCCAGATAACCTTGTGCTAACTTAAGAGCATGCTTGTGGGTCAGTTGTTACAGTTGATTAAGAGAGCCCTTGTTTACTTATTAACTATACCGTGGTTCTGCTAGGACATGACTGGCCCAACACTTGCAGGTCTTACCAGGTCTCTATAGTATGTGGAACTGAAGCACTGCTGGGTGACACCCATACAGAAACACGATAGGCAGCCATCTTTGTTGTCAGGGCTCAGGTGGAACATTCCAGGCTTGCAATTGGAGCAAGATGGGCCCTCAACATTCATCTGGAGTGCAACATCAATGGCATGTGATTAGAAGGAGTACAATTCAGTACAGAGTGGACTAGTTGTTAACTTGATATCAAATGATAAGAAATGCATAATTGTATAGGTTTGCTTACTTTACAGCGGCATGAACCTCCATTGCAGCCTTCACTTCCTCTCTGGTCACAGTTGTAGCAGTTACCTGTAACAGGCCATTAGAACAGACATTATTACTTCACATACTGGTTCTCTGCAACACAATGTCAGAGTTACATCTTATCTCAAGCCCAAATTACTGACTCAGAGGAATCTGGACTTTGCAAATGAAAACATGACTAAATCCTGGCATGACTTCAGTCATTTGCTCAGAATAATCTACGTACCATTGACTTCATTGTCTCCATTGCCAACAACACACCTCTGTCCAAGAGTGGGATTTCCAGTATATCCTGAAGCACATCTGAAATGAAAAATAGCCTGCTTGTTAAAGTAAATATTTTTCCATCAAGAAGGATACACATTTTTTTGAACCAAAGAACAATGAGGCAGGAAACTGGGAAGTCTGCAAGAAGCGATACATTTGGTAAAACATGTCCTTAAGAGAACCCTCATATTCCTCAGTAGTAGCCATAAATAATTAACCATGGCCATGGTTACTAAGACAATGCGCATCCAAACTAAACAACTATAACAGCCAGTACATATGAAAATGGAGTTTTCCCAAAAAGAAAAGAACAAAATATTGCTAGCATTGGAGATGGATGAAGCATGACCAATGCTAAAACACTCAACATGTGTGAAACCAGTGAACTACAGGTGGAACTGAGGAAGCCCTTTGCACAGCAACATCAAAGGCAATCAGAATATCTTCACCAGAATGGAACAAATGCTTAAACGAATGCTTCACAAACACAGAATTGAATTCAGCAGAAAACAGAGATGAGCAGAAGTTAATGTGATTTGCAGAGGAACAAGGGGAAACGGGCTAAAACCGCTGCAGAGCTGGCATTTTATCTATGCTAATATGAGTCAGTAAAGCAATGCATCCATAACCCAAGCAAGCAATGGCACCAACCACCGAAACGAAACACAAAGGCTGCTTCAGCTTGTAGATCCCTGCAGGCTGCCCCAACAACAGTTGTTCTCAGTATTACCTTACCTGTCCTCTTGCAGGTCCACAGGTCAACAGCCAACAAACTGCTTCAAGGGGACTTCAATGCTACAGACTTGCTTTGGGAAAAGCTTTCCAAGTCTTATCTTTTTGAAATGTCTAACTTTTTTTCCTAGCCATATAATTAATGTTGTTTTACAGCTTTAGAGAAAAGGGTTATAGGCCGCAATCAATTCTACATCAAAACAGATACATATTTAAACAACAAAGCCTAAATGAAAGACAGAAAAATACAGATCTATTTCATGATAAACACTTATAACACTAAAAAATATATATAATATTAATACAAACGCACAGAACAGAAAATGTAATTTCTCCTTAAGATGAGACGGCTACAGAGTGTTAAAGGTAGGGTAAGTGATTTTCTTTGGTTAGAATAAGTGTTAAATAGCTCTATATTCTGATAGTACTCATTGCTATAGAGTGTTTGTTCAGTAAAAGGAGTCTCCTTGTCTCTCCAGTTCTTTATAAAACAGAAAATGCATTTTCGTTTCAGTTTCAGTTTAATTTCCAATTTTATCCAATCAGGATAGAGAACTCAATCAGGATATAGATTAAACAAGTGAAATTGGAAGTGATGACACAAAAAAATTAGCAGGCAAAATTGGAACCGGAACACTATAAAAATGAAGCTTAAAAATGGGTACTTTCTCCTGATTGGCTGAGATATTGACACCTACCGGAAAATGTATTTTCTGTTTATTAAAGAGCTGGAGAGACATGGAGACTCCTGTTACTGAACAAACACTCTATAGCAATGATTACTATCAGAATATAGTGCTTTAACCTTTTAACAAAATACTTTTTGTTTTAACCCAAAAATATCACTTACCCTACCTTTAGGTGGTGGATCAATAATGTGGAATTTATCACTTTGGGAAGGGTTATTTTCAAAACTTGAAAACCTGAATAAATCAAAAGCGCCAGGCCTCTTTTAATCCTGTGTCTTACAAAAACCTTGTATCTCCAATTTTACCATTTTACATTTTCATACAGAGGCTGACATCATCCACATCAACAGGCAGGGCATGTGTCATGCATGTGGGGGAAATTAATCAAAGCACAAATACAACACAAGCTGTATAACATATGGGTGTCCCAAAAAAAAAGAAAAAAAAGATTATGCAATATTACTCTTACTGAAGAGTAGACAACTTGGAAGTACAAGGTCTTTACTGGACACCAACCACTGTACTCTGTAAGACATCTGCAGTATGAAACAGACCTGTTGGTTTAAGATATGACGCCCTGATGATGGTGTGTCATATCTGAACAGACAGTGTACGCCGGTATGAATCATGTAAAATCTGAGGTAGTCTTTCCAGAAGTAAACAAATGCAATGTAATGTATAAACATGAAGAGGTACGACTGCAATGCTGTCTTAAAGAGGTGGTGCCATGGTTTTGCACTTTTTCTGTTTTTCATGTGTCTATGAGGTTGATAGAACTTCATTAAGCCCCCTGGTGGTGTTTTAATGGTGTTTTATGTCTTCTCTGACTATTTTGAGTTTTTACCTGGAGGATGAAACCTTGAGGGTCAAACGTGCCAATAGAGAAACAGCGCTTTAGTGACATAGTAAAAACATACCCTCCCCCTCATTATCATAACACAACAGGTGTGGGCATGAGGAGGAGGAGGGACTAGGACAGGTGGGTGGTGCTAAGGTGGTGGAGGAGGTGCTAAGGTGAGAACCAGGTATACTTAATGAACTGGAGGCGTGCCCACATAAAAACATAATTTTAACAATTTCTGTACACTTTTTTGAAAAAAATCTTCCTCCTAATATAACCATAATACCTGATGATTATGTTTTAGGGGGGGGGATCACTGAAAATCACGGCACCCCGTCTTTAAGCAAAGTTTTGTGTAATGCTCTGACCACCTGAGTACACACTACACAGGTGTACCTTTTTAAAGATTTATTTTCAGCATTTTTTATGCTTTACTATAGATAGATCAGTATACAGAGACAGGAAACCAAGGGCAAGGAGAAGACGGGGGGCGTGTTCGAACCCAGGTTTTTGGGCTCACAAGGAGCATATGGTCTGTGCACCAAACTGGCTGAGCTGACAAGCACCCCACAGGTGCACCTCTTCAATCAATCAGTTCAATAACTTCCTTTCAAATAATACAACAGAATAAGAAATGACTCCCTTCATAGTAACAGAGATATCTGGACAGGAAATGATATAAATAGTAGAGGTTCGGGCCGCTATGCGACCCTCACATCTAGAGTTCGGGCTGCTACACGGCCCTCACACCTACGTTGCACCGCCGATCCGACTGATAAGCCCATATATGGAGATCTCTGTATCTGTCAGTCCTTGTCCCTTTATGCCCATATATGGAGATTTCTGTATCTGTCAGTCCTTGTCCCTTTTATGCCCATATATGGAGATACCTGATGTAATCAGTATATGCCCATATATGGGCATGGCCCCTTTTGTTCCCATATGGAGCTGCCTGATTTGTTTGCGCTTGATGCCATGACGACACATTGAGGTTAGACAACACACTCCATATTTGGGCGTAGCTGCATTGGGAACTCCTTATATGGTTATGGCTGAGTCATGGTGACATGAGTGTGACGTCAGAGGTCCGGCCGGCCGGCCCTCCCTCAAGCCAATTTTAATATAGGATGATAAAATATGAATAAAATAGATAAGACACAACATAACATAACGACACAACATAAGACACAAAAACAAATAAATGAAAAAATACTACTAATAAAATACAAAAAAGCATTCCCTAGTCATCAGGGATAATCCTGATAGGAATGGCCAGCCTTCCCAAGACAACATGTAGAGATCCGTCTTGCCTTGCCTTTGTTAACTTATGGTCTCCTTTCAAAAGCTTTAGAAGGTCCACAACATTGGCATTAACCCTAGACTTCTTCTTCTTCTTCTGCTGCTGTTTTTTTTTAGAGGAAGGTTGGGATTTCCCTTTTGTTGTCGTCTTGGGCAGCTTCGTAGTAGTTTCAGCTGTAGCTTTAGTTGTAGTTACAGTGGTTGGTGTTGATGTAACGGTGACCGTCGAATTTTGGGAGGTCAGGTTTTTGTGAGATGATGCAACCAATTTATGGGCGTTGCGCTGAGTTTTTCTCATGGGTTGCTTGGCACTGCCCTGGTTTGGTTGAGGCAATGTTCTAGAAACAGCTGCATTGTTCACACCCTGCTGAACCTTCTTTGTGGCTGGTGCATCCGAGCTCAAAGAAGGTCTTTTTGGAGCAGCATTCGTCCCATTAGCCTGGATTTGACGCTTAGGTGGGTTTTTAGGTGCATTTGTTGCCGGTTTGTTTTTATGAGACGGAGGTTCAAGTTGATATTTAGAAGTCGCCCTCTCTTCAATAGCTTGCTTTGGTTTCACTTGCCGTGGCTTTGAAGCACGCTCAGCTGTTACAACAGGCTTCCTGCTTGCTGGTGGCTTTGTTTCTGGCTTCACTGTAGCCTGCGGTTTAATTCTAGAACTAATCCTGGGTTTACTCAGGGTTGTCTGTAACTTAGGTGCTGACTGGGTTGGGACTTGACTCTTGGATGAGCTAGTGACCAATTTGACCTTCACTGTCTTTCTGACTGGTTGGGATGTTGACGTAGTGGCGGCTGACGTCTTGGGTCTCTCATCTCTTGGAAAAGTTCGTTTGGATTTGCTTGCGGGGAGACGTGGTGTGGGTAAACTTTTGGGCACAGTGGCTCTGTTCGTTAGAGGCTTTGTCACTGTTGTAATTCTGATTGTAGGATGTGGAGTTGTAGGTGCCGAGGTCGGTCTTCGGACATTGAGCACGGGCAGAGCTCTCCTCTCTTGGGGCGAGCGGGAGGTGTGTTTGGTGCGTTTGATCTTGTTCATCTCCTGAGCCAGGGCTGTGAAGCCATCAATGAGGATCTCCAGCCTTCCCTCCAGCTTGCTCAGACGGAACTCCATGTCCGTGTAACTACTCTCCAGTTCCACAACCTTCTCCTTCTTCTCGGCAGCTGGCTTTAAGGCGAGCAACTTATCTAGCTTGGCACTGAGGAGGCTCTGATGTTCCTGCATGGCGTGGATACTCTCTTTCATATCGAGGGTGTTGCTCTCCAGCATGCTCAGGCGCTGGTTGAAGGTGTTGAGGTGCATCCGGAGCAGGTGCTGAAAGCTGGAGTGCCTGTCTTCTGGACTGGCGGTGAATCGGGGAGGCAGCCTGGGCACTGATCTATTGGGGGTGACCGGGATCAGTGCTGATCCGGATGTTGATGTGGTGATCATGGAGCGGGTGGTGCGTTGGACAGAAGCAGTGGGTCGTGGACTCATGGCGGTAGAGCGGGTGGTGCGGATGGCAGAAGCAGTAGGTCGCACAGTTGCGGGGGTGGAGCGAGTGGTGCTGATGACAGAAGCAGTAGGTCGCACAGTTGCGGGGGTGGAGCGGGTGGTGCGTATGACTGCAACTGTTCCTATGCTCTTGGGGCTCGCGTGGTCCACTCGTACTCGTACTCGTACTCGTCATCATCATCGTCGTCTCCGCTGTAGTCTGGCAGTATTTCCTTCTCCAAGCTGAAGTTGAACACCGCTTCAGCACCACATCCCAAGGGCAGGAAGCCCTCTAACTGTCCATCCTCAAGAGGATCCCCGCAACTGTTTGCAGATGTCGTCTCTTTTCTTAATGTCAAAACAGTAGAATCAGACATGGTGCAGGCAGATACACCGTAAAATCCGAACTGTTAACATTTAAATGAACACTTCGGATTTTACTGTGTAGGATAAAATAATGACGATAATGATAAACAAAGGCAAATCTCATCTCATAACCCAAATCACCGCACCATCTTTGCCCGTAGGGCAGCAAAGATTCATCAGACAAACAGGACCTCATAAATGTCATGTCTACATTTATGCCCCAGCACATACCATTGGTCTCTCTGTGTAAACACAGATCACACTGGCCAATGGCGTCAGACTTCACTACTGGCAAAGTGCAAAGCTTTAACAGAAAGCACTCTCTGAGTAGGCTTTAATAAGAAGGCAAAAGCAGAGCAAAGCAAAAGTACAATGAGCAAAAGGTTTCCTCAGAAAAATTTTTTTTGTTGCAAACTGGCTTGACAAGGCAAGTGCAAAAATAATGTCGACACAGGTTTAGACCCTATATAAATCCCCAACAGAAAAATACATCTCTAAACTAGAAATCCCAGCAACTACTTTTCCATTTTTGAAAAGAAACAAATCCATTGAAGTCATCAACATCCAACAGCAGAATACAGGACAAGAGAGTACGTAGTACAGCAGTACACAAATGTATAAACCCAATACATGAACACCTTTACTACATTGGAATGGGTGGCATTGACTTGCTTCTCCCATCCCTACACTGACACCATGTAAACACAACAAGATGGATGCAAACACAAAACATGCTTTTGTCCCTTTCCTGTGAATGAAACCAGTGGACGCTACCGCCAGCCAGATGCCCCTGCCAGCCACACAGCCTGGCCAGCCAAGTACCCTTTCCTCTGCCCGCCCCCAAACACCGAGCAGTGTCCAGCTGACAATATGAGAAAGATAGAAAAGGAGATCGAGAGATCGAAGCAGAGGGTGATGTCATACCTCTCACAGCGTTGGCCAGTGTGGCCAGGGGGGCAGTTCTCACAGATGGGTTGGCCATCAGAGCCCAAGTGACAGGACTGGGAGAACCTGTAGGTGTAGAGGACCACACATCATGAGACTGTAATATATATGTACTACATACATTTAGAGAAAATAACTAATAAACCTCTCCTAATTTAGATATCATCAGTGAGCCAAGCTTTCAGCGACAACCTGTCATGCTATAGCTTGATTACAAAGACACTAGACAATTTTTGAAGTTTACATTTTTAAGCTGCTCTTGAAACAGTATTTGGCAAAAAGTGATTATCTCAATTTCATTTCACCTAGATCTTTCAGCGTTGATGCCACAGAATTAATGTAAAGTGAGATTTTCACATCCGCAAGAACAACAGGATTTGCATTGTAATATCGGCGAGCTTCCCCTTTAAAAGAGTGAATAGACAATAACTCACTGGTTGCCAGGAGAAGTTCCAGGGCAGGGGCACGGCTGGCATGCCTGAGCACCAGCCGTCAAGGGGTTTCCATAAAAGCCAGGTAGACAACTATCACACTTTGGCCCAGCAGTGTTGTGGAGGCATTGCTAAAGGTCAGAAAACACACGCGCACACGCACACGCACGCACGCACGCACACACACACACACACACACACACACACACACACACACACACACACACACACACACACACACACACACACACACACACACACACACACACACACACACACACACACACACACACACACACACACACACACACAGAGAGAGAGGAGGTAAGATCCATGGAAAACTCACAGGAGCAACTGTGTTTCCACACGTCGGGATTCGCCAAGAAACTATTAGTGCATTCCACTGAAAAGATCAAAGTCGTTTCTGCTCTGGCGAAGGAGCGAGGGATGAAGTATCAAGTATGGCAAAGCTTACCAGACATGCACCGGTCTCTGGGTCACAGCCGCTGGCATGGCCGTTGCAATCGCACCTCTCGCAGGTTCCCAGGTAGAGGCCGGAGCCGGTCCGCGTGTAGCCCACATCGCACTCCTGCAGAGGTGTGGAAAAAGACCTCAGGCCAGGCACAAGTGATGGCAGGCAAGAGAGACTTTCCATCTCTTTGTTCCATTACAGTTGCCTGTAATGCAACATGCTTTTGACCTTTCAAGAGCCCTACTGTATCATCAAGGTGTGTGTGCGTGTGTGTGTGTGTGTGTGTGTGTGTGTGTGTGTGTGTGTGTGTGTGTGTGTGTGTGTGTGTGTGTGTGTGTGTGTGTGTGTGTGTGTGTGTGTGTGTGTGTGTGTGTGTGTGTGTGTGTGTGTGTGTGTGTGTGTGTGTGTGTGTGTGTGTGTGTGTGTGAGTGTGAGTGTGCAGGCAAAAGCAACGTGCACATGCATGCCTGCATTAGTGTGTATGTGTACCTGGCAAGAGGGTCCTGTGTATCCCTGAGGGCAGGCACATTCTTCCACCTCCAGAGCCCGCTCATTACCCGTGGGGTGGGGAACAGCAATATCCATCTTGATGTCTGAGATACTATACATACATCACACAACAAGGCACGCAAACAACACAGGTAAGGTGTTACGGTGATCATTTAGAAATGTAACCAAAGTTGTAACCGTTGTGGTTGACACTGAGGATTTCAGTGAGAGATATAACTATTTTTTAATCACAAATGCTTTGGAAGAGCAATTATCTTACCTGCTCTCGGCCATGTTGTCTGCATAAGTGGCCCGGATCAGAAAGACAGCGGTGTCAGCCAGAGCCATCAGGAGGTGCTCACGGGTACAGGGCTGTCCGTCAGAACGACGCCACGCAGACTAGCAAGAACGCATGGAGCAGTGGAGAAAGACAGGTGAGTCAGACAGCAGGGTCTAAGCCAGTGGTTCTCAAACTTTTTCATGTCAAAATTATATGTATTTGGCTGCGGACCCCCGTCTCAAAATATTTTGTTCCAGGGACCCCCAGAAGCAAATATTTGAGTCACAATACAAATGTTCGCTTTAAAAATATATATATTCAAAGATTTGCAAAATGTGTCATGATTTTTCTAAAATAGCAGATCTACAAGCTCATCATATCTACAAGCACGGCACTCAGCTTGCATATCTGCTATTTTTGAATAGCCAAAGTATAAAATATGGATAAAGGGGTTAAAATGATTGTGACGCTTTATTAACAACTTTTTCTGGGGGACCCCCTGATACCCCCCCAAGGACCCCTGGGGGACCCCACTTTGAGAACCAATGGTCTAAGCATTGAGATGAACTTATGGGACTTTTTTTTGTGTTCAAAATCTTGAAACATCGGGGTCCTCTGACTGCTCCGTTCAACAAAGCAACCTTAACAACACTGTCACCATAAAAGCCGTCACCAATGTGTATTGTAGCTCGTTCACAACCAAGTAAATGCAGAACTTTTCACACATGCACTCACTCACGCACGCACACACACGCATACCTCTCTGAAGGTCACAGTAATGGTTGACGGAACGCGTGGGAGGGTCTTGGTCTGAGAGTGGTGTTCCAGGGAAATGCCGTTGCCCTGGAGAACCACGTCCGGCTGGCCGTCAATGACGAGCGCGCGATGCCGTGGCTCGTAGCGCACGGTGTAACGCAGCTCCCCGCCATAGGCTGTCACCTGGCAGCAACGTGAGGAGAAAAGAGAGATGCTCAACAACAAGGCCCTTGTAAGTGGGATGGTGGAAAGGTATTTCACCCCCATGCCACGGTGGCTTAAGTCACGGATCACATGATGACACACATGTTGAGCATGACCACGGATCCAAAGTGAAGGTTGAAAGGAGGCAGGGTGTATGGATGAGTGCAGCCTTTTGGACTTGACAAACATGCTGAGGCATGACCAAATGCAGTGGAAAGGGCAGAGAAATCAGGCTTGACCCTTTTTTTTTCTTCTCCAGAGAGTTCCTTTTACCCCCCCCCCCCCCTGGCCTGCCCTCCACTTTCTCCCCTTTCCACCTCGTCTCACCTTATCTCCTCTGAAGCTCTCGGGCAGGACCCAGTAGTAGATGTCGTTAGGGATACTGGAGAAACCGCGGTAGACCACTTCAGCGGAGCCTCTCTGGGAGATGCCTTCGTCAATAGTTCTGGTGTTGGCGCTGTTGGACAGGGTGAACAGCTGTCCGTTCACACCGCCACGGACCTGAGACAAGTAGAGAGATCAGCGGGCTGAGATGTGATAAATCTACACACAACACCTGTGTTGCAGGACAAATAGATCATAAGTTCATAAATCTGCTGTGGAGTCGGAGCACTCTCATCAGAGCGCCAAATTCGTTTTGTGTAATTTCCAAATGAGAATTGGCAAGCCAGAATGAGTGAAACCTTGATTGCTAGCGTATTTAACCCCTCCCCTGCGCTTTATTCGATTATGGTAGCCTATAGTACCTGGTCCCTGCTCCAAGAGGAGCTGGCACATTGCTTGGTGACACCCATGCAGAAACACTGCAGACAGCCATCTGGGTTGGCTCCTGAAAGGTGGAAAGACCCGGGCTTGCACTCATCACAGAGAGCGCCTGCCACGTTGTTCTGCAAAACACACACATACGACACACACACACCCACCCACACACACATGTGTCAACCATCGGCCTGTCTCTCTCATCATGTCTATTATACAAATTACAGCCAAGTAAGTCACTCACAGATGACGACTGAATGAACTCCAGATTTTGGATTTATACAATATGGTTAACATATTAACACAGGCCTAATCTGTGGTTTATGACTTCAACATGACAGGATGGGAACGGTTCTTATACCTTGCAACCGCACGGCCTGCTGCTGGAGCTGATGGTTCCTCTGGCATCGCACTTGCCAATCGCTGGGCGGAGGGGAGAGGAAGAGAGGACATGACATACATGTATGGATAAGTTATGTGTAAGTAGCCGCACCTGGAAGCGTTCCAGCCATTTCTGCATACCTGAACCGTGATGGCATACTATACTGTACTAGGAGAGAGAGAGTGCCTGATGGTAATCATTACACAGGGTCAGGGTTTCCTAATGGCCACAGCGCTGGGTAACTGGAGTGTAGCACAACACTGGATAAATAATCCAGGTGAAACATCTGACAGCCCAGTCCACACATTGGAGAGTGTCTATGCAAGAGCCAGGCCGAAATATTGGTCTGGACAATATATCAGCTATTATTTGACTTTTTTGACAACATTGGAATCGGCAATTATGCAGCCGATGTGTCCGGATTTTTAACCACTTTCAACCCGCCGTTCCTAATTTAGCATGTCAATTATAGGTGATGTTTTTTTTTACGTTTTCAAAAATGTTCAAAAATAGCTGATCTACAAGCTCACAACATGTCGCATTGGGACACGTTGGGATCTTATAGATTGGCAATTTAAAAAAAGAAAATTGCGGTGGTTAAATAGTGGTTAAATAAAATAAAGTTCAGTTTATGTGTTTATTTTTTGTGAATCAAAAGTTGTTTGTGGTAAAAAAAAACATTTTACTTATAAGTTAAACTTTTATAAAATATGGGTTATAACATCTGTAATCAGTGGTCTAGGACTCTCCTAAACCGGGATCGTCATTGCAACCCATACTTACAAGATGGTACACATTTTCCATTTGGCTGTAGAGGGTTACCCTGGTAACCAGGAGCACACCTGAAACAATGCAGAAACAAAGTTATGGCTAAATCACAGACTTTTATCAAACTTCCATTCTATAGGTCATACAATGTAATGTTATAAAGCCATACACCATAACACATCATCATCATCGTGTTCAAGGTTAGTCTTGGAAGTATTCCAGCAGCATTATTTTGATCAACTTCCTCACTTTTCACAGCGTTTTCCGGTGTATCCTGTCCTGCAGGCGTCGCATGTTGCCTGTTGGTCAATGTCCAGGAAGCAGGTGTCGGAGAACCTACAAAACAAAAGCCCAAACCCCAGACCCCAGGAGTCACACATTAATGCGGTACATGAAGCAGTGGGTCTGCAGTGGGTTAATGGATACCAGGCAGGTCACACGCTGACACAGGGAATGAATTAACCACTGTTCTATATCTGTAGGAGTCTAACCCTGAGGAATATATTGTCGCTGTCGGGCAAAACGTAGTCTATATCTATATTTATTTACTTTTTTATGATTTTTCATATATCAATGGCCTATTTTATTCTTTGTCATATGACAGTGTTGCACAAAACAGACAAAACATTTTTGAAAGATTTTCACCTACAATAACATGTCCAAAATAGGGACACCGGTTTGAAAGTGGTGAAGTCTGCCTGTGGGTTTTACAAATATTTAACCAATGAAAAGTATTAACAAGAGCTTGTGACTAAATAATAACAACATTGGATCCATTGGAGCATAGGCTCTTTTTTCCATTTCCTGAAAATGAACAGTTTTGGACATACTGTACAAGTTTTCCACCCCGACAGCGACAATAAAAAACTGATGCCCCTGCTGCCCTGTGTGGCTGTGCCTGAATGTGAGTGAGTGGGTATAGGACTATGGGTGTGTGTGTCCCTTTATAATGTGTGTGTGTGTAAGTACACTATGTGCTTCGTTTGGTTGTAGGTGTAACTGCAAGGTGACCACTTACCGGCGGGACGTCTCAGTGTATGGACAGGGGCATGGCTTGCAGTCATCAGGCCGACCGCGACTCGGGTCCCCAAAGTATCCCGGGCGACACTTATCACACTGAGGACCTTCTGTGTTGTGCTGGCAGCTCTGTAGAAGGGAGCGCACGTACATTCATTATCTTCCATGCACAAACCACTCCTTTCGAGTGCGATTCATTATTAGCGACCGAACATTTCCTCTTTTAGTGGACAATTAGGCACTGAGTAATGACGAGCAATGATCGACAGTCAAGGAGCTTCGTGGCTAGCGCTCACCAGACAGTGTCCGCTGATGGGATCACAGGCGCTGGCATGTCCATTACAGTTACAACCAGCACACGTGCCAAGGTAAATGCCGCCTGGCACTCGCTCAAAGCCAGAGGAACATATTTCACAGGAGAGGCCAGTGTAGCCAGGAGGACATCTGGAAATGACAAACATTATTAATTCATTATACATACACAGTAAAACCCTCGGTGTTGATTTAACTCTGTAAAATTTGACCCAAATGGGTTCAATTAACAACACCAAATCGCTTCTATCTCACCTGCACTGTTCCACATCCTTGGCGTGGCCCCGGATGCTGAATTCGACAGAGGAGGTATCCATGACGACGTCGCTCAGCGCCACGCTGACCATGTGGTTGTCGAAGATGGTGCGGATGCTGATGCTGTCCAGGTTGGCCAGGGTCATCATCAGCTCCTCACGAGACACCGACCTACCGTTGGACTGCTGCCAGTTGTCCTAAAAACCAAACAGAAGTTTAACCACTCCAACCCTAATATTTAGTTCAGTGGTTCTCAAAGTGGGGTCTGGGGGACATTGTGGGGGTTCCAGGGGGTCCCCCAGCCAAATTAGTCAATATAGTATAAAAATGTTGTTTAGCCACTTTAAACTTATATAGCCTACAGCACATCGGCTATTTGAAAATAGCCAATCTGACAATAATTGCTTATTTTCTAGTTTCTGTGAAGCGATGAAGTAATGTTGTGTTTTTGTCGCATTCCTGAGCCAATAATTTGATGGCCGGTGGAGTCTCCTACTGTGTCTCCTACTGAAAATAGTCTCTCATTATTGGCTCAGGAATGCGACAAAAAGTAAAAGATCTCCATGAATTCAAGGCTTCATGGGGTGTGTAATTGATAGAAAATAAGTAATCGTTTGGGTGAACTACTCCTTTAAGAAACAAAAAATGACACCGGTCATCATTTGAAAAGCAGGGGACCAAACCACAGACTTACCTCGGTGAATTTGATCTCTTTCTGGTTGACCACCCTGGCAGGGGTTGTGTTACCCCTGCGGTACACAAGCCTGCGTCCATTCCCAACCAGGACCACATCTGGCTTCTCCTCGGGTTCAGACAGACCACGGGCCAGTGTGTAGCGGATCTTGAACTTCAGGGATCCACCATAGGAGTCAATCTAAAGCACATGCAGAAAGATTAGTAATTATCTTGATGACACAATAGAAAGTTGTGAAGTAAAAGGCTGTTAAGAGGTTGGTTCTTTTTCGATTGATTGATTGATTGAATACTTTATTAACAGTTTGCAAAAGGTACAGACGTAAATAAGCTTAAGCCTATGCCTTTTCGATCATCCAGAAAGAAATGTTGGATTTCAGTGTATGATGTTTCGTGATGCTGTTGATGAGGATCGAAATAAACAATAAAAAAACAATAAAATAACTATCTATAACGGTACAGAGGTACAGTTATACAATAATGCTAAAAGGATAACTCTACCTTGCTTCCCAGGAACTGGCGTGGCAGGGTCCAGAAAGAGTCGAGGGCGGTGAAACGGCGGGATAGATCAACGAGCTGGAATTCCTCCATCTCAGGGTTAATGAGAAGCTGTGTGGAGGAGAGAGGGGGGCTGCCGGGCCGAGAGGGGTATGTAACATTCACTCCTAGAGAGAAAGAAATGGGGAGGGGGGGGTATTATGGGTTATGATGACCTACTTTTTTTTTTTACCTGTGTATGGCTATTAAGTCATTTGGCATTCTGTTTTATGGTTGCATGATGTTCAAAATGTTTCAAAGAACCCCTTTAAGCCATTAAAACCGAGAACGCATCTGTGCAACCACTTTAACCATTATTTTATACTTTGGCTAATGAGCTTGTAGATCTGCTATTTTGGAAAAATACCCCCAAAAATATATTCAAAGATTTGCAAACATTTTCATGATTTTTCAAAAGATAGCAGATCTACAAGCTCATATAAGCTTGTATATCTGCTATTTTGAATAGCCAAAGTATAAAATAATGGTTAAAGTGGTTACAATCTAAAATGACAGATGCTTTCCCGGTCTTGATGGGTTAAGTCATTTGGCATCCTGTTTTATGCTTGCGTTGATGTTCAAAATGTTTCAAAGAACTGCTTTCAGGTCATCTACAGTCCATTAGCTCTGAGCATAAGCTGGCCTCGTACCTTTGAAGTCCTCCTCGTCAGTGAAGCGCAGGCTGATCTGGTTGCGGTAGCGGCCAGTGGCCTGGCAGTTCTTGGTGATTCCAGCGCAGAAACACGGCACACAGCGGCCCTCCACACTGAAGTGGCCTTCACGACAGACACCTGGCAAAAGGAAAAGTGTAGACGAATGAATAAAAAACAATAAAGAGCAAAGTTAATAGACATGGACATATTACATTGAGGTATATTGCAAATATACTTTAGCTCTGTTGATTCATTGCCAACACAATTTTGTTTTGCTGATGATTAAGTTTTGCTGATGATTAAGTAAGATGATTATGATTAAGATTAAGTATAATAATATATATAAATAGTATAGTATAGTATAGTATAGTATAGTATAGTATAGTATAGTATAATATTGTGTAGTATAGTATAGTATAGTATAGTATAGTATAGTATAGTATAGTATAGTATAGTATAGTATAGTATAGTATAGTATAATATTGTGTAGTATAGTATAGTATAGTATAGTATAGTATAGTATAGTATAGTATAGTATAGTATAGTATAGTATAGTATAATATTGTGTAGTATAGTATAGTATAGTATAGTATAGTATAGTATAGTATAGTATAGTATAGTATAGTATAGTATAGTATAGTATAATATTGTGTAGTAACTCTTAGGAGGGAAAGAATGTGTCACTCAATTCATTTGAGTGCCATGTGCATCAAAATGAAAATAGGAAATACATATGGCAAGGTACTGTATTATACAATTATACAGTGAGTCCTTGCCACAGTTCCTTTAAAAGAAAAAAACAAATAGTGTATATTATTTCGGAAATAGACAATCTACAAGCTCACAATGTGAACATTGTGAGCTTGTAGCTCTGTTTTATAGATTATCATCTAAAATGACATGCCCACAATAGGGATGCCATAGTTACAGTGGTTAAACTGCGTCATAATATAAAAACAAAAACACACACAAAAACAACAACACACAAATGGCACTGGAGTGCCAGTGTCAGTGTCAGTACCAGGCCCTGGTCTCTGAGTGAGAGTCAGCACTCCATCGGGGATGCCAAACACCAGGCCCTTGGCATTGATGGCTTCACAGGTGTACGCCCCCTGGTCTCCCTCCTTCACGTCACGGATGGTCAGGGTACCACGGCCATCTTCACTGGTCATGGAGATTCTGAGCATGCAACGACAATGACAAAACAAATAATTACATAATAACAGCAATTTTCTCAAATGGTTAAGACGAAGGATCAAAGATGCGTTCTCAACACATCTCAATTTCTCTCTCTAATTTAACATGCTGTGTGTCTCTCTTCCTCTGCGGGATGGACTATGATACAACATCTTCCACATATGATTATATTTCTCTTAAGGTTTAAAGCCTGAGAGATCTATTGCAGGTCTTATTAAAAAAAAGAAAAAAGCATAGACTTTCATTATGATTATCTAACCAGTGTCACCACAGTTGGCACACTGTACTGTACCCAAAATGAAAGACTGTCCTGAATATTATGTAACTGCAAATTATGGAAAATAATTTTAATTCCCAGAGGTCATGAATGTAAAGCTACACCGCTTCTACTGTCTCTAAGTCAGTAATTAAAACTAGATCTTTATGAAGAAATGAGTCAGCATTGAAACAGTAAACTATCAAGGATTGCAGGACATAGCATTTTAAAGGCTCTATTTGTGAAAGGAGAATATCACAAAGAGGACAAATTCCAGTTCTCATAATCTGTTTCTGATACATTTTCACAAAACTCTCTGGAATGCCTCGATCTGCAGATGTCTCATTCCAGATAGTTTTATCAAAACAGTCCAACACATGTTTTCCCAAAGTGGCATTAAAAAAATACCAGAACATTCTTTGGAATCTCTTTTCATCATTTAAAAGATGACTAGTTTAGTCAAATGCGTGCCATAACTTTCGTGAATATTAACATTTTATTACATAGAATGGTTGATGCTTGATTCTGTTGGTCAATCATGGCATTCTGTGGTCTGTTATTTCTTGATGGCAGACCACTTGAACTATGAACGCACCTGGATCATATAAATGTGTGGTGCTTGGTATTTGCTTTAATTTTACAGCTAAACAGGACACTAAAGTTTCTTTCTGAAAACATTTCAGACAAGAAAAAGGCAACAGAATCTTAATTCAGCACTACATATTGACAGTTTGACGGGAGTTTCGTGAGCCAGACGTGTTGTGTTTGCATAATGATTATGCAATAATCTAACAGACTATTTTCTTTTGCGGAAGCAATGAAATCCTTTTTAAATCAATAAAATATTTGTGTTGTTATATTTCGTGTCAAATTATTGTCTTCTTTAGTAAGTAGCCATGTAATTAGCAGGATAACGAACAGCGAGACGCTCATTATTGAGAAATTAATCACCCTGTAGGGGTTTATTTCTCAATAATGACCATTACGAGATGAGAAAAACCCACCTGCCACTAAGAGGGATGTGGCCCCAGTTGAGTCTCCAGGTGATGATGGGAGTGGGCACTCCTACAGCCTGACAGGTGAAGGTCACACTATCTCCACGCACTGCCGAAACGGACTCATCTGGCGGGCTTGTCACCAATGGAGGACCTTCATGTAAAACAAGAATCAATGAATCAGTATGGCAACCCCAAAAGGAACCTTTTGCAAATTGTGCTGTATATTTTTTGAGAACGGCATCTGAGTGCCATGTGGTGATTCAGTGAGGCTCATAAATGCCTGAAAGTCAGATATAACTGAGTGCGGTGGATGGGCAATTCCCTTTCAGTTCTCAGCACTGGATGGATCACAAACAGCTCTGTGTCTCAGTGACCACATGTGTGAAAAAAAGAGCCGGGATCACCGCAAATGTGTCACACGGCACAAAGGAGCTCAGAGGGTGACTATACAGGAGAATCAAAGAAGCAGAGAGGAAAGAATGAGCAAAGAGCAAAAAGTAAGAAAGAATATTGTCTGTGTGCTGTGTATGTGTGTGCATGCGTGCGTGTGCATGTGCATGTGCGTGTGCGTGTGTGTGTGTGTGTGTGTGTGTGTGTGTGTGTGTGCGTGCGTGCGCATGTCTCATAATTTGCTATCTTCAGTTATTCAGCTATTCAATTATTCACATAATACAACAATCTGAATTCATGAATACTGATTCAAAGTTGCCATATACTTTAACAGGATATAAAGAAACAGAGACTTCATTAATGGATTGCTTTATTTACAGTTCTGCTGTTAAAAGTGTCCACTTTGATGGCTTCTGAGTGAGGAGACATTATGCTAATAGAGCAGTCACAAAAACATATTCCTTGGGGAAAGACCGAAAAATGCTCACACACTAAGAAGAGCTAAGCCATAGCCTAGTAGAGCATTGGTTCTCAATGTGGGGTTCCTCCAGGGATTCCTGAGGGGGTCCCAGGGGGTCCCCAGCTTAATCATTGGGAACATTTCAAGGAAAGGTTTATCATGGGGCAAGGAAGAAGGCAACTGATACACTTTTCACTATTTGGCAGGCGACCTCCCTGAGCCACGTTCACTTCCAGCTTTTGTAAAGAAGGCCTCGTGGTGTGTCATCAGCTTCTTACTGTATGATACTGTTATTCCGCTAACCTGAACTTTTACATATAGTAAATTAATAGATACAACACAATTGTATTTTAAACCAGGATGAAATCAGAGGCGTGGCAGTGTGCATGGGACTGCAACACCTTATGGACGTACGCTGCCTCCTTGGCAGAGGTCTGTGCTCTGCTGAGCACATTTTATAGTTATACTCTCACCAATGTCACCTGCTTCCATTTAGGAATCTTGCAGCCTGGTAAACCATCCCGGTGGCGTGAATCCACATTATCATGTGTCTTCTGCAGACCTGCCTGGCCCCAAGCGCTGGGTGGTTTTGCAGAAAACAAAAAAGTGGAAGAGCCAATCAGTGTCTGTCAATCACAGGGCCCTGAGCGCAGACGACAATTGGCTCTTCCCACTTTTTGGTTTCTGCAGAACGCCCACCCAGCGCCCACTAAAGAGTTCATTCATTTACTGTATACTAAAAGCAACCACTACAATCGAAAATAATCTGCAAATTACTCTCTGACCTGTGTTACCACGTCCATTGCCATCTCAGAAGGTTCAGGACAGCTAGAACTGAAGAATCAGTAGAACAGCAACAAACGTTTTTTAGTTTGTAGTTGTCCTAGTCTGAACAACACACTGTACATCATAGTTTGGTTGTTTTTGTTCTAGCTGGAAGCACAATCAATCTCTTTGGCAGCAGAATCAATGCTTTAGTTCGACTGAAGGAATAAGCATGTTGATATCCGAGTCGATAGAACCTCAGGTAAGGCTTTGCAGGCAGTTGTTATAGGTCTAGAGAGATTGTCTAGACTCTAGACAGCCTCTGTAGATTTAGAGTGCTGAAACACCTCAGCTTCTCTGGACAGTGAAGAAATACATAGATGCAAGCTAAAAGAGTACCCTGGAGGATGTTTCTGTGAAAGAAGCTGCGGTACAACAATTGTTTGTATCAAATGCGTGACCGTGTGGAGATAGTTGCCTTGCCTTGCCGACGGCAAGCAGAGTTTCCTTTGTAGTCAAAATCAGAGCAGAGAAATAAAGTTATTAAAAGATTATTCCAACTTTACCCAGTTCAGATGGACCCTGCCTTAACTGCATTGAGCTGGAAGCTTAATTTAGCAATGAAAAGACGCCGTCATCTTGGGTCTCTACAGCAATGCAAATGTTGGGTAAGATTTTTTTTTAATTCTCTTACATACATACATGAATATTTGTGCCAAAATTAGTGAGGAGATCCTTACCAGCATACTACAAGTACAACCCTAACTTATCCTAGGAAGTAAGTATGCAATAACCAAGCTCATCATTGAATAGGTTGTGGGTGAAATGCATTTTTTTTGCACATCAAAACTGTTAATATCTTCCATCATATGATAGGCTATTTACATTCTAACTGAAATATATTTATACTAGTACCAAAAAAGTATTTATTTTTAATACATTACTTTGAAATAGAAAAGTTGACTTTAGTTCAACTCGAGAGAATTCGACCTCTCTCTCCACAGAGGTGTAAATATCCAAGTTTTGACAGTTTCACAGCTGGTCTAAATTCCAGATAGTAAGCAGTTGCTTGCAAAAATCCTCTATATCACGGTTCCAACCGTAACTTGGATGGAAGTTGTCTCATCATGATTGAGAAATGCAGCATTTCAGTACCAAAAGTTTGTCTTTTGGGAGTGAAATCACATCACAAGCATTTGTATTGAGGAGTGGAATGTGTGTGTGTGTGTGTGTGTGTGTGTGTGCGTGTGCGTGTGCGTGTGCGTGTGCGTGTGCGTGTGCGCGCGTGTGTGTGAGAGAGACAAAAACAGAGAGAGAGACAGAAAGAGAGACGGAGAGACATAGTATAATCAGGGATTAAGGGGAGACATAGAGCCGAGAACCTGGAAATGTTATTTTACCATGCGTGTACTTCAATGTAATACCAATCAGGTACCAATCAATGGACAAATTAAGTCTAAAGACTAATGCCTAAAGTAAATACCAACAGGAGAATATACTGTTTGACTTTAGCAGGGAAATGAGTCACATTTCACTTGGGACACACCCACATAATCAGCTGTGCTGCTCATGTTACAATAAACTTGAAGTTGAGTGTGTGTGTGTGTGTGTGTGTGTGTGTGTGTGTGTGTGTGTGTGTGTGTGTGTGTGTGTGTGTGTGTGTGTGTGGGGGGGGGCGTGTGCGTGTGTGTGTGTGTGTGTGTGTGTGTGTGTGTGTGTGTGTGTGTGTGTGTGTGTGTGTGTGTGTGTGTGCGCGCGCATGTGTGTGCAAGAAAGAAAGATGAGGAGAGAGAGAGAAGAGAAAGATTTGTAGAGGAAAATAAAATTGTGCATTTCTGTATAAGACTTACTGCAGGCATACTCATCAGAGCGGTCAGGGCAATCTGGCTCCTCATCACACTGGTAGCTAGCTGGGATGCAGGTGCGATCACTCAGACACACAAACTGCTCAGGGGCACACGTGTCACCAGGGCCCTTTGTAGCTGTCATGATAGAATACAGAGATGTGGGTTAAATTTAAGTCATTCTTAAACGTTCGCTTGAGGAAAGCAAGCCTTCATAAAGCCTCATATTTTAATGATGTCAAATACTAATTATGGGCCCCAAGTTGGGCCCATGGGTCCTATTCATGTGACAGTAACTACTCTGTTACTCAGAGTCAAGGTTCTCAGGGGATCTCTGGGATAGCTGATAGCTAGCTCTGCTGGTTCTGTGCTACCAGTCAATTGCATTCACCTTGTGTCCCAGGTGTAATTAGGCCTGATTAGGAGTCAATGCAATTACCGCCCTTGTAGGTCCCTGATGTTGCCTTCACACCAGTGCGAAAACAAATTTCGGGCATAACCCATTTTAATGGAGGGGGACATGAAATGCATTTGCTTTCTGTTGCAAATAGATCTCTTCACCTTAAGTTTAATCCGTTTTAACTTTGACCGGCAAAATGACATCACTCACCAATGCTCAACCAGTACCGAGAGAGTAGGCAGGGTTGACCTATCATTATTTAGCTTCTGATCTTGCCTATGTTTTTTTTTGCCACATCCTGTGAAAAATAGGCCCTGAAAATTCTGGTGTGACCATGAGGACTGGAGGTTGAGAATCACTGCTGACGAAGACCAGATCAACATTTTAGACTCACGGCAGTCAGTTTCATCCGAGTTGTCCTCGCAGTCATTATCTCCATCACAGCGCCATAGCTTGAGGGCGCACCGGCCATTTTTACATTTGAACTCGTTGGGCTCACAGGGTGAGGGAGTACCTGTAGACAGATAGGGGAGAAAGAGCAGAGGATGGGTGCGCTGACATCTGGATATGTGTACGCGTCCATGCCCACATCATGCAATGTGTGCACATTTGTGTCATTAATACTCACCACATCTTAACTCGTCACTACCATCATTGCAGTCCCTTTCTCCATCACAGAGGTAGTCGCGTGGGATACACTCTCCATTCGGACAGGTGGCTTGATCTACTCTACAGGGCCCTGGGGGGGCAGGGGGACGTACAACCTTCTTGGTGGGGGGTGGAACAGCAGGAGAGGTTGGGGAGACCGGACTTGGTCGTTTCACATCTGAAAATGAACCTTGATTAACATCCCACCTTTTCATATCAAGCAGAGGCTTGAAAAATGCCACTGTCATTTCAAGAGAACACGGAAAAGTCACACGACATCATTCCACGTGCAATTCTGACCCGCCTCCATGCTGTAGCTGACCGTGTTTTACGAACTGCCTGCCAGCCAACCCAAAGCTACTCACCGCCGCAATTGGTCTCATCACTCATGTCTCTGCAATCAGGTCTGTTGTCACACAGGTATTCCATCAGGATACATGTTCCATCACCACACTTGTGCTCATCCGCCATGCAGGGCCTGATGCTGGGGGTTACTGGGGGGAAATGCGGGCAAATGGGGATGGGGTTCAAGGGTCAAAGACATGCAAGCCAAGACTACCAGCCAAGAGACTATGGCAGCGACCTTATCTCGTGTCACGATGCAAATGTGTGGGCACACGTTAGGGGAATAATACCAGAGTATTACCCCTAAGTAGGTCCGTCAGCTCTGTGTTGACACAACTATAGCTAGATAGTTGATCAGTTAGGATCATTAGAATAGTCATTTATGGTTTCAAGATTTCTCTGTAACATTTTGGTACATATACTGTACAGATAGTGGTCAATAATTTTGCAAACATCTCATTGCTTCAGCTGTGCTGTTGCATCTAAAAACCTAGCCGAAATGCAGCATGTATAAAAAGCATGCTGTTTCTCAGCCTATTACAGTCTGCCTAATATTTACAAGTGCATGGACATTGTGGATAAAATAACCACACCAACCAAATAAAAAGCTGATGAACAACAGCATTCATAATAAGACTCATGCCATGCAAAGACCCATCCTATTGCTTATGTCCTGTGGAGCCAAATGTTGTGCTTGTGGACATATTCAGATTGTCTACTCTACAAAGCTGCTTTCATGCATAACATTCCTCAGGTCACGTGAACACTGGTAACACATGTCCAAAGTAGAGGCCATCAAAAAGCTTCAAAGTTCAAAGTCAAAAGGAAGGAGCAGCTAGGCTATTCATTCTAAAGGCACTACAGTCAGTCATCCAGTATTTACAGTCACCGTGCAGCAGGCATGGCATAGTACAAACCTGGCGCCGCAACAGGTTCCACAAGGGGTGGAGCTTGAGCTAAAAATCACAGAGACTCGTTAAGGAAACCGCCTATACCCCTTTTGTCAGACTGATGCACTGCTGAAGACAGATAGGCAACGTGAACTGAGAAAATGTATCGCATAACACAGTCAGAGCTGTGTAAAATGGTCCGCTGCACTCGAATAAACACATTTCCACTTTGCTGGAGAGCTCATAGGCCTCACCTTCTCCCAGCCGTCTGAACTGAAAGCCCTGGACTGATGTGACGTAGGAAGCGATGGCTCCCTCCTTCACTACGCTGTACAGCACACTGCGGATCTGCTCGTCGTTGCTGTTGTAATCAGAGCCCACATCCATCTCCACAAATGTGTCCACCCCATCCTCTCTTATCATCTTCCTAAGGAGAGCAGAACAGAAAGCAGAGCAAATAAGGTTCTGGACGATGTACGGTGGAGGGGTCCAAAACTAGGCATCTCTGTACTATCTTGCACTGATCAGTGTTTATGTGTATGTGAGTAATTCCATATCAGGATCATATTATACAATGCACTGGTATCAAATGACATATAATTGAGTAAACTACGTCTATTTATCCTCTTGTATGTGCCCTGACTAACTTCAAGTATTAATTACAGGGCTGCATTGCTGAGTTGACACTCCATACCGTGTTTGGAAATGGAGAGAAAGGGATCATCTGACCATGGTAAGACTATAATAAGACATTTAAGGCAGCAGCACACAGCTGGAGAGTTTCCAGAGCAAGGGTTTGATTTCCAGGCTTTGTGTTCTTACTTGATGAGGACCACGCTGACCGTCTGGACGCCTGAGATCCTGTTGTACTCTGACTCCAGCTGTGGATGAGAAAACACACACAGAGACGATGAGTTTATGGAAACCAATCTAGGGGGTTATTTAATAACTGTGAGGAAGTCATGAATCGTATGGATGAGAAGTAAAAAGGTGAAAATATCCTTGTTCATATAAACAACATTCTGTGCAGTTAACATGACCGGTGATGATACGGAAAATAGCTGCAGGTGAGAGTGGTCCATATTTGGGGTGGGGGGAGTGGGTGTGACATAAGAACAAAATGGCCCTGTTTTAATATGGTGAATAGCATGGTGCGTGTGTGAGGATCTGCTGCTGTTCTGTGTGGGTGGGTGTTAAGGAGAGTCTTTTGGGAGAGGAAATGGCCTACCGTGTCCACCACCGCATCGGAGATCTCGATGAAAGCCGGCGAGAAGATGTCTTCCAGCTCCGGTCCGTAGACCAGGGAGTCGGTGAAATTGACTAGAGCTCTGTAATAGACTGTAAACACAGAGAATGGAGAGAGGAGGCTGTCAGCTCAAACCACACAGTAACAGACTAGGGCAACCACAAGCTCCACATTAATACCCATTATGTCCCAGCGTTAACATCATTGTAGAGCCAGTTCTTAAACGCTATTTTTTCCACATGATTAAGTGGCGAGCCCGTTAAAGATGACTTGAGATTAAATAAAGTTTTGGGGAATAATGGCTCCCTTTGGTTAAAAAGTTTTGTGAAGTTAAAATTGAAGAGCATTGCTGTGGCTAAAACGAGAGCCGCATGCCACATACAAATTATGGTGTCTATTTCCATATCTGATCTGTGGTGTGGTCTGCGCTAAAACCAAACGACGGCAGCTTTGCACCACACATATGCTCTGACAAGAGACACACGCTGACATAGGCACACTCAACACCCACATACTCAAATATAGTCATGGAATTATAATATCAGTCTCTCTCTCTCTCTCTCTCTCTCTCTCTCTCTCTCTCTCTCTCTCTCTCTCTCTCTCTCTCTCTCTCTCTCTCTCTCTGTCACTAGGACGTGGAGGCGAAATCACATCAACAAATGATTGAAGACAGATGTTGATAACGTTTGTATGTCAAAAGTGCCAGAGTTTGCACTGCAGAAGCCTAATCAAATGCAAACCCTAAGGTCCACACAGTGTGTGAACACCATCCAATGGCTGGGTCACTGCTTGGTTCCAGATTTCCTGAGGGAAAGCTATGATGACATCAGGGACTTGGAAGGTAAGTGGGAAGTTCTAGTCTGCATCTGTACCATGCCAACGGTTCCAGAGGAGGGAGAGAAAAAATAATCCTCTGTGAATTATTCTGGAAGGGGGCCTCAACATTCCCTCGCCATCCACCAAGTTTAAACACATCAGCCAGGCAGGGAGGCCAGAGGTGGAAGGGGCTTAAGCAAGGGTTATTATATCAATGTGCCACAGAGGCAACATTAGCTCGATAAACCTGTCCCGGAACATACAGTAAGTAGGTCAGCTGTTGGCAGACACGGCCGTCTGCAACCACACACAGGTCAAACAATAGCTGCAATTAATGATTAGTGTTTGTTTTATCAGATGGGTGTGGTTAACTAAACAAGGACATTTCCGATTATGTCAGAGAAGCCATCAATCATTGAATTATCATATGTAGCAGAAAGTAAATACTATTATTCTTTAGGTCTGCCGTGTACAATAATGTTATTATGGGGCACCATTAGACTCGATGATATCGGGACCCACATAAAAGTAAAGTCTTGAGATATTATTATTATACAATAGGCCTACTACGTTTTTCACTATCTATTTATTTGACCTTTACATTATGCATAAACATAAACCTTTTCAGAAATCCATGCAATGACCTCCATGTAGAACTACTGTATATGAATAAACCCAAATATTATTTCATTATTAATTAAATTAAAACTTTATTATTCCACTGTCACAACCATAACATATTGGCTTTTAAATATCCCAGCCCCACAGGGTGCCCCATTGTCACACTCCTGCTAACACCCTTTTGGAATGGGCTTGCCAGGATCTGATTTGACCCAGGGTTAAGGAAGGAAGTCAATATTTGTACTGTCTCTTACAGTTGGATGCTACTTGCCTATAGAGTCATGTTTGATGAGAGCCTATCCTGAGGGCGCACAATGCCGTGCATACACAGTACATACAGCCACATAAACACATGCAGATACAGTACAGTGCTGTAAGCAATGCACACATAGTGTACACAAGCACATTAAACATGCTTAAGTTAATACATGCACGTGCACAAAACCAAACACACATCCCATCATTCCTTTTCTTCCCTCTCCCCTTTTTTTCTCCCTCAATTACGTTGAGCATGTGGACAATGACAGCACCCATTTATCATGCTTACGGGGTGCTACTTAATTAAAAGTTGAAGACATTGCGCTTTCCACAGAGGCAGTGACTTCATTGTGGTAAGGGCCTGTGGGGGCCTTGTGTTAAGGGCCAGTGGGGGCCTTATTGCTGCACAGCCAGAGCTTTGGCCCGGCAGCGGGTGCCTTCTCAAAACATAGCTGAATTCCCTTTCATTACACACAGAATTGGCACCACGACGGGTGCTCCAGTTGCTTCCTCCAAGACGCCTTCCATTCCTGGTAAGGAAAGGCCCCATTTAGTGGCAGAGTAAACTGAACACTGGCTATGAAAACACACAATGATGTGAACATGCACAGCAGAGCTGCAGCCATTAGCAGAGCCTGGCGGTGCGCCTGCGGCCTGTTGTACCGCCATAATACCGGGATAATCAAGCACGGCCCAATCGTGGCAGCAGAAGAACAGGCAACATCAAAGTGCCTCATCAAAGCAGCTCATTTGACCCGTGGATAATCTAATCACTTGAGCAGCCCTCGACTCTCTGAGCTCGCCGCTCTGACGTGACGGCCCGGGGAGCATATAGGGCCCAAAACGGCCTATGCTCCTTTGATTAGCACGCCGAGCCGTGGCCCTGCTGCTAACGAGCGTCTCTTTTTGCTCTGAGACCCAATTCTCCTGTACACCAATCACTGTTTCCACTCGGGGGGGGGGGGGGGGGGGAGCAGTATGATGGAACTCTACGAGTGCAGACATGACGGGTGGCGCGGCAAGAATAGAAAAGGGAAGCCCCGAAAAATAGCGTTCCAAACTCTTAATTCACAAACGTATTTAGCTATTAAAGCTGCGTGGCAGAACTGTGGCAGCTTTGTGTAACAGCCCCCTTACCCCCCCTCCAAACACACAGAGGCCTATGAGCAAGACAAAGACCTGATTGAGCAGTGAGCCCGGCATGGCCTTTAAAGCCCAGCCACTTTCGGTTTGACCTTCAACCCCCCCAGGCAATGCCTACGGCACCGTCCCAACGCCGCCCAACCCGTCGGGAGAGACAAAGACAGAGAGTTAGAACTGACAGGAATGAGGCTCCAAACCACATTTTCCCCCATCAAACGAGGTCCCCCACAAATATGAGACCTTTGCCTCCCTTTTCCCGCTTTTCTTTCTTTCTCCCTCTCTCTCCCTCTCTCTCTGTGTCTGCCTGGGAGCAAATTCTCAGTCTCAGCTTTTATAGAGAAGACCCCTGCTATGTAACCCCTTTTGATGATGGCCAGCCAAACAGCTATGTCTCAAAAGTCTTCTATTCTCTCAGGAATGACTCCTGGCCTCGGTGTTAAGCTGACTCTCCCCACCTCTCTTTTCTGCTCTCCCACACAGCACCACACAACATGAACATAAAAGGAACGTTGTGTAAAAGGGACGCTGGGACTTAAAACCTATACACTTCGTTGCCAGGGGGCCTCCAGGGGTCTGTACTTGTTTCCCTCTACACCAAATCTCTTCACCAAAAATAGCCGATCTACAAGCTCACAACCACATCACGGACGTGCTGTGAGCTTATAGATCTTCTATTTTCGCTGAATTTTCGCCTGTTATGACATGCCCAGAATAGGGACGCTGGGGTGGTTAGTGGCCGTAACGCCCACCATCAGCGGTCACTGAGAGAACAGTTGTTTTACATCACAGGGGCGAGCCATCTGTAGGAGGCAAAATTGACTCCAATTACAGTGTAAAGTACATTATAATCAAATTGGGTTTTTTGTTTTGTTTGTTCTTTGGGCTTTTTATGCCTTTATTATTATTGACAGGACAGTAGGCTGACAGGAAAATGGGGAGAGAGAGATGGGGAGTGACACGCAGCAAGGCTGCGAAACGCTGTCAGGTTACATTGTACCTTTGAACCTTTAATCAAATATTTAAGAAATTGGCTGTCCGGCTGTCCCCTGAAACAGGGTAGCGGAATAAATTCCCACATCACTTAATGATGTTGTTTTCAACTGGAAATGCAAGTGTTGCCACTGGGTGGGAGATGGGGTTGTTCCAATGGAACGATGGAACAACCCCATCATTTTTCCACTGGCATCAGACAACGTTGGGAGTACCATGTGAGACGGACAGAAAAAAACAACAGCCCAGACGCTATCTGAGAGTGCCCGTGCATAACTGACAGAACAGGTGACAGGAGTTTGTGCCAAGTCGCCTGGCCAGAAAAGAGAAAAGAAGGGGGTAGAGAAGAGTAGAGTAGAGTAGAGTAGAGGAACTGTTGCAGTAGAAATCAAGGAATCTCTTTTTTAAGGAAGGGACGCCGACGTCATTTTCTCTTTCCTGCAATTCCATTCGGCAGATTCGTCGCACTGCGTCACACCGGAAGTTCCATGGAATAACATTGGAGTCTATGAGAGCCGGCTGGACAGTTTATGAACAAACACTATTTCTGAACGATTGAGACCTTTATAAAATACTCTGCTCAGGAAAATAAAAGAAGACATACCACACATTGTTTTCTGCTGTGTTGCTTTTCGATGTGTTCATTGTATAATTTTATAGAGGTATACGTCTATCGCGATACCGCCAAGCCAGAAACGATACATGCCGCTGTTTAGATGCCTCAATAAAATTATGTACTCTGCACCTCGAAAAGCAAATGATTAGAAAACAACCTGTGATATGTATTCTTTTATATTCCTGAACCGATTATATGACAAAGGTCGCAATCATTCAGAAATAGTGTTTGTTCATGTGCTGGTCCAGCCGGCTCCATGCACTGCCATGTATTTCATCGAACTTCCGGTGCGACGTTTGCCACCCATGAGCGCCATGGCGCATCCCCGGTGTCCAGCGCGTCCCTTCCTTAAAAAAGAGATTCCTTGGTAGAAATAAGGAAGCACAGAAGGGACTTACTGTGCTCGGGTTCATCTGGACTCTGTAAGTTCCCCAGATATTGAGAATCCAACCAGCCTGCTATGGTGGGCAAGTGGTGACGAAGCGAGGCGCAAGGAGCAAGAGGCGAGAGACAAGGAAGGGAGACATGGTGCAGAGGTCGAAGGGTTACAAACAGAAGCAAAGGTCAAGGATCAAACAAGAGAAGCGAGAGACATGAACCAGGGGTGGGGTGGGGGGGCAAGTTAGCCAGGCAGGTGTGAAGAGGTTAAAGTTTCAGGAAAGTGAGAGCGGAAATGAGAGAAAGACAGGGAGAGAAAATAGAAAAGGACAATTAGAAAGACTACAAGTGTTGTCTTAATTAACAGAGCTGTTTGAGGCAAAACAGATGCACAGATCAGAAAAAAAGGTTCAGACAGACTTAAAATGCATGTCAGGAGTGTACTCATCTGTTTGTTTACACAAACAATTAACATCGCTTCCGTCATCAGCATAGAATGTTTGGGCAAGAGTTATCATCAGTGATTTAAAATGTTGACCACAAATGTTTGTAATTACATAATATATAAACAAATCCACAGTTCAATTTGAAGTTGTGAGTCTGCTGTGCGGAGACTAATGCCAGATTGTTTGCCTTAAAGGAGTACCTCACCCAAAAAATACCGGAAGTATTTCTGGGTGAAGTACACATTTTTGGGTGAAGTACTCCTTAGATGATACAGCAACATTTCAATGTCTGCTTCCAAGACAGTGTCCAGGAGAATGGGTCTGGATTCATCTCTTAGGAGTGATCTCATTAGGCCAGTAGAAGACTGCGGATATCCCTTCGGACGAAACGCACTTCCACTCAATTGCTCTTCACATCTTTGCTCTCTGACAGATCCACCCGGGGGTTTCGCAACCTTAGTGGGAGGAGCACCTTCCTGTTTTCCATAAATTGGATGGAAAACGCTGAGCACCATGCTAACCATTTCATACCAAAAGCATCAGTAGCTGCACTGGCACAGGGAACAATGCCTATGCTCTCTTTGGTGGTGACTCATTCGTTCTTCCATTGCAGTGGCTGTACCACGAAGACATGTTCTGAAATGTCATTGGAGGAGAACTTTCAGCCAAACTTAGATAAGGTTGAAGAGAAAAGGGTCCTTGTGCGGAAGAACCGCAGGGTAAGCTTACAACATTTTTCATTATCGTAAAAACTTTAATCAATGCATGCCATGCAGTGGTCATGGAAATCTCAACATCAAAAAACAAACAAACAAAAAAGCTAAAAGAATATCCGATCCTCTAACACTGTAGTGAGGATATACATGTTGACAAATGCTCCAGTCCACATTCTTCGCAAGTCCACTCCATAAACTTGAACAGACAGCAGTAAACAACAACTCCTCCTTAATCAAGTGAGTGTGTTGCATCCAGCTGTTTTACAGCTGCACACACAAAAACATACGGCCGCTGTCACACAGTTGCTGTACTTGCACGGCCTTAAGAAGACAGCTCCCCACACTCAGTTTACAGTAAGTTTGTATATAACTGATATATTTAGGTCAAGAGTAGATACTTGAGGAGGTTGTATAAATCCAGACACAGTTGAAAAATAAAGACATTCAAAAAAGATTTTTAAAAATGTCAGAGAGGAAACTGAAAAGAGTGGGTCAAAATATTTGTGTTTTACATGAACAGTGACCCAACCTAATTAGTGCTAATGAAGCATCTGCAACTTCAAAGGCTTCAGAGATGGTTGTGATCCTTGTCAGTATCGAAGGCCATGGCAGGGAGAGGGGGCGGGGGGACAGCTTAAGTCTCCTCTCTTTTATGGGCTGGACAGGCCAAGGCCATTCATTGAAACAAAGTATGCGCTGTACAACAGACTGAATAGACAGGGAGCTGAAAGGGACACTTCTCTTATCTGTCTGTTGAAAAATGTAAAAAAGAATGGTATGCACTGTCCAGATGGTGAGGTCATCCGAAAGTAGCAAGTCAAATCCACTGAGTTCACCTACAGCATCATGCAATAAAGTTTCATTCTACAGGGTCAAAAGAGTTAACGGCTTAACGAATCCCAGGAGAGGTACTATTGCTATGCAAAAGATAACGCGTGTGTGTGTGTGTGTGTGTGTGTGTGTGTGTGTGTGTGTGTGTGTGTGTGTGTGTGTGTGTGTGTGTGTGTGTGTGTGTGCGCGTGTGCGTGCGTGCATGCATCTTCCATCAGTGGTTCAACAAAAGAGCCCACCAAAATAACTGCAGCTGCCAGCACTTGTCCTCCCCCCCCCCCCCCCTGTGCATCTATCCCAAAAGCTTTCCTGTGTCTGGCAGATAGACACACACGCACACGCGCGCCTGCACACACACACACACACACACACACACACACACACACACACACACACACACACACACACACACACACACACACACACACACACACACACACACACACACACACACACACACACACACACACACACACACACACACAGAAGCACATGTGACCAACTGTCCACCCCCAGGGGACAGGGAGCAGTGCTGGGTGGGTGGCCTTACTTCAGGCTGCCTATTGCCCTCCCATGCCTTGTCAAACCACTATGGGTATTGGGTAGGGTCCATTACACTAATGTACCCTTCATCTGTTGTTTGAACATCTGTTCTCCTATCATGTAAGATTCTTTGTTTTATTGATTTTTGGGGTCAGCAACTTAATAACCTCGGTGGATTTAAAACTAATTCTATCTAAGGCTACACAAGAATGAGACACCTGTAGCAATCTGTATGATTCTCATTTGACCAAGAACAGCATGACACTCACTTTAAAACAAACCTCCTGAAAGACGTAACCACCATTATCAGGTAGGAATGAATACATATTAGTGTATTAGCTACATTGTGCACAAAACCCTTTGTTAACAATAAATATACTGTAAGGCACTGAAATATTTTACTTTTAAAAAGAAAAACACTCTAAAATCTTCTGAGTTGTCAGGCTGGGGCTAAAATTAATTAAGTTATTCTTAGAGTTTTCAAGTAACTGCACAGGATTAACATATTTTTGATTAATTGAAATATTTAATACCATATTACTACAACAGATTGTAATTCAGATTCCGCCCGGATATCCAAGTAGCATTTCAGTAAGATTCCCTAAAACAAGGATGAAACGGACTGTAGCAGTGTAGAAGTCATGACCTCTCAAGCCTTTAATCCAAAATTAGCACTGGGAAGAACCTAGTGGGGCCTCAGAGGTCCTTGCCCCACCACAACACGTCACAAAAGTGGACATGGTGATCTTTGCTTCTTTTGGTTTTGAAACAAAGTGGCCGATAGCCTTGGTACACTGGGAACGTCTGTAAAAGGGCACCGCTGAGGAAGGGAAGTTCTAGGAGATGAGAGATTAAGCTGGAACTTCCCACGCATCTCTATGGGGATCTGACTAGAGGGGGGGGGGGTCAAGAAGAAAGGTCAGGAGGACATGGGAGGGTTGTGCTGGAGGCAACTTTCCTATCTTCAGAGATTACAGACAGTGATTAAACAAGACAATAGACAGGAGAGGATGAAAATAGCCTCCAGTCTCTTCAGAAATAGTTATGGCTCCAGATGTTTTTCACAGCCTCAGCACATACAGTATGTCTGAGAATGTCGGAAATGGGAAATCCTCCTATGGCACATCGCTACACAACAGGATGCAAAGCATAATAGGGTAAAAGTGGCACCTGACGCTCATCACTATAAGGCTTTTACAGCATTTGTGGGGGAAGGAAGGCGGGGGTGTGGGTGGACATTGTGAACAGAGAGATTTAGCACACCATTTAGCTTCCTATTTCCTTCCCCAGACTATCTTGCTCAAATATGGAGCCTGACAAACTAAGCCGAATGCATGTCAATCCTTATACTACTTCTGAGATCAAATAACTGTAGCACAAACTTTCATTTAACTGCCATCACAAAGAAACATGGTGCCGGGGAAAAAAACCCAAGAGGTTTATGGTAACAGAAGCAATAAACTCAAGTAATACGTCATTTTTGTAGGCCCTAGTCGCACCACAAAACATGAGCATTTTAACACAGAATCCTTTTTCAATCCAAATTTTGCGAACAAAGTCAGACTTTTTTTGTATCCTCAAAGTCTTCAGCTTCCTTTGGCACACGAAGAGCCTTGTTATTATCTGCCAAAATCTGCTCTGACCCTTAGGCTAGAGCACCAAACTTCCCAGCAGGATTTGGCTGAGACGCACAGAACTTGAAAACAGCCGCAACAGTGTTGTTGTAGGTTGAAAGATGTCTTTGAACTGTTGCACTGATCTGCAAATCCATGTGTGTGTATGAAAACAAAACAATTCCTCACAACCTATATCTATTCATGCTGCATATGTCTTAATCCCTGGGATAATGATGCTTCCCTCCATATTGTGCATGGTGCTGCATCAACATGGCTCAAAGTAAGTAAGTATGGGGTAAGTCTTACATTTATGTTTTAACCCTTCCTCGCCTTAATACATTAGGCTAGAATACGTTAGTTGATGCCAACAGATGCATATGAGTGCTGAAGTGTTAACAGCTCATGTAGCTCCTTTAACCAGCCATACTCAGGTAGGCTTCAGCAGTGCTATTTCTGTGAGTACACTACGTCTCAACTCTGATGTCAGGTTGCAATGTTGCTACAAAAAATAATTATTCTCCCATGATGTAATGAGCACTGGTTCTCTGCCAAACCGATAGTGTACAGACTTTGTTTTTATTAAGAAAATAAATGATGTGGGGCGTCCAGGTGTGGCAGAGATAAAGTTTCTGTCCATCAGGGTGGAGAGACTGGGGTTTTCTGCCCTGACATGTTGCACAAACAGGACGTAGCAGGAAAAAGGTGGAGCTCCACATATAAGAGCGTGGCTAACAGACAAGGTTGTCTCATACAGTCACATCTATCACGTTACATTTAAGCTTCTTCTTTCTTCTTTTCATTTCTTTTGCATTTAAGAACAGAGATGATATGGAAGCATCGGCATTCATGAACGCTGAAAAGGAAAACTAAACGAGCTGAACAAGAAAACGCAAAGGAGGCTGCGAAACTGAAGAGGAAAAAGAAAACACCAAAAAGAAAAAGCCGGTTGGAATGCAAAACAAAGACGCTTTGTCATGTCTGCTATATCTTTCATGTGCTTTATTGTGATTTCGCCTCTGCCACCGGTGGAAAGGATGAAAGGGGGAGAAGATATGTTTACAACTGTGAGACGAATCGGAGAGCCCTGTGTTATGACCAGGCTATGAGCTGGGTGGGATGGGAGAGATGGCAGAGCCGGATGCTAAGGCGACATCGCTCAGGCACAGACAGACATCTAGCTCAGCCTGCATTCACACACACATCGCGCGCGCACGTGCACACACGCACGCACGCACACGCACACACACACACACGCACACACACACACACACACACACACACACACACACACACACACACACACACACACACACACACACACACACACACACACACATAGGCATGCGCTTATAGATAAGTGATGTTCAAAGATGGCAAAGATGTAGAAGATATGGCCAAGATAGTGGAGTGATCTTCCACACTTCAACAAAGCTTGCATTGAAGACACATGGTAACTGCTGTGTGCAGCGGTCCTGGTAATGACTTACTTGTGCTCTCCAAAACTACTGTAGGCCATGGCGTGCTTCCATCGTCCTCTCCGCTGGGCAGATCTGAAGAGAAAATGTGCATAAGAGTTTTAAGGCCAACAGCAGCTGGGGCACAAATGCACAATGCTGCATCAACCCCTATGAAAGTGAATCTGAATAAAATGGGGTTAAATAGTTTTTGAGTGTGGTTTGCTTTGTTCAAATGTTGTAATACATGAAACTGTGTTTGGATGGCACTAAGAGCTATGGAATGCACACACAAAAAAATATCACACAGTTCCCTTGAATTAGAAGCAGCTGTTGTTGCTGTGCAGTTGCCTCCTGCCTCTATCATACCCACCTCCCGATGCTTCGTCAGCAGCAAAGTCTTCATCGTCGTCCAGTAAACTCTGAGTTGCCTTGACACTTTTTTCTGCCTCCAAGTCTTCTGGCAGAGGTACCTCTCCCCATACTTTGGAGCCCTGGGCCACCTGCAACAAAAACACAGGGACAGAGATTTATTGGGGTTGAAGTCTCTCGCAAGGTTACACCCAGACACACACACACACACACACACACACACACACACACACACAAGCCCTGCGGGAGTTCAGGAAAACAAAGGCGAGACGGGAAACGCTGCATTGTGATATGTTTACTTTTTACCATTATATTACCTGTCATTGACCTGCATGAGAGCACGTGTGTAAACAAACGTTAGTGACGGCACCATGAATATCCCCGACAGCTTAGAACAAACAAAGGCAACACCAGTGCAAATGCAACCATCCATAGCCTTTCCTGAATACTTGATGTATTTTCTACACTTGTTATCTTAAAAAGACGAAGTTAACTGCAAACGTTCATGGTCAGCTGCACGCACACACACACACACACACACACACACACACACACACACACACACACACACACACACACACACACACACACACACACACACACACACACACACACACACACACACACACACACACACACACACACACACACACAGGCCTAGTGAAAACGGTTCAGGACATCAGAATGTTTGGATGACACAAATCTGTTGAAGTATGTCTTAAACACTGTCCCCCCCCCAGGGCTGAAAGATTGAGCATACCATCGCTGCTTTATGATTGGCTCCTTGCACTGGGATCAGGAAAGAAGTCCATCATGGAAACATGATATCACCTCCTGCAGCAGTAAAAAAGACCTCTTCACCGCAGTACCATAAAGGGATAGGTGGTGGTGCCGATCGTGTCAATCATGTGGGCATATGCAGGGTACAATAACAGATGTATAACTACAGTGGGTGTGACAGTGTGAAGGATGATGCAGAGATGGAGCCCCAGGCTGGACTATATGCTTAATCCACCCATAGGTGGAACATGCTCTTTGAGCATATATTAGATGAACTTTATGGTATATATTTAACAACTAGGTTTTATGCTCCATCTTCCATGTTTCCTACCGTGAACAGTTGTACAGAAGTGCGAGCACGACTCCAACTTGTTGCAATATATTTCCATAGCTCCTAACCGGGTGCATGGACTAGAAAGGTTCCTTTACAATATGAGGGAATACCAGCACTGATGGAAATGTCCTTATGGAACTTTTACCCATGCCAACTGAATAAAAGTACCCTAACAACTTAAGGCCTGTATTCTGTATACTTGTACGACAAATATTCATTTCAGTGAGTACTGGTATCAGGGGTCATCACCATGTCGGCTTATGATGGACATTTTCATCAAAATGTTATTTTTGCCACAGACATACAAAATGGGCGGACAATAATCTTAGAAACACACAGGACCTTGTCCTAAATACTAGTGGACTCCTCCATGTGCCATGGTGTCTATTTCAATGTGCGCCACACTTTAAAACGTATTTCTGCAATCATTTTGTCATGCCTATTCTAAAGAAAACCTGGAGACTGGCAAGCCAGCCACTCTATATAGCTGTATACAAGCATTAAAAAAGCATACATATATGTTGTTGTTACATGGACATGTCTTGACACATTTGTCTGTGTATGGACACGTTGATAAAGCCTGGTTGGTATTTCTTCTGCGAACAAACTTAAAACAAGGGCTGTGATCACTGACACACCATTCTCCAATGGTAATCCCTGACCACTCCTCCTCTCCACACAGTCACATGATGAGTAGAATGCCACTGTGTCATCTCCCCTGCGCACGCAGCCCGTGGACCCAGCCGCACGCTCACAATGAGGAGACAGAGAGCTTAGCCAGCTGCTCCCCTATCTGATCATCTTGATAAAGTTGACCAGCGTGCTACCAAGGATCCACACGCACTGGCTCAGCTCTGAATGAGGTGCCAGAACAGAGCACCGTCAGTGTATCATCGCTCTAGCACTCTTGGCTCTCTAAGCGTCCATCCACCGCCCGTCCAGAACCCCAATATACCCTGGCAGGACGCGACCTGTGGGCATTTCCAGTCGGCATGGCACGCCAGTTCCCATTTCCAATGAACTCGGTAATGGTGGAGTTTCCCATTTAAACGGCTCCAGCTAATAAATAACTTGATCTCTCCCCCAAATCCTCTCTCCCCTGAATGAACACCCTTGCAACAACAATCCCGGGCCATTTTCACAAGGAAACCGCTGACGGGTCAAATTCTTTTCAGCAAAGCTGACCAACCGACCACTGGTGTGTGATCATCTCCGGCCTCCTACTCCTTTTGGGACGGGGTGCACTGTAAAACCCTCAGTATGAATGTAACTCTGAGAGACCCAAATTGACCCTTCACCAGTCAATTCTTCTAGGGGTTTACGGTGTACAAACAGGGCATATTGAACCGTGGCCAACCTGAACACGATGCAACACGTTGTGAGCTTGTAGATTGGCTATTTTTTTGTATAAATCAGGCTTCAGGGAGAGTTGTGAAGTGAACTGGATGTGAATTTGCCTTTTTCTCGCGGCCACTGAAGCGTGGGTCAAATAGCTGGCGTGACCTTTGCATTTCGGCCTCAAAGTTGAGACACGTCCACAGCGTTAATGCCGTCTAGCCCTCAAGATAAGGGTCTTGACCCGCACTGTCATTCTTTTTTACCACACCCTACCCCACCCGGAGGAGATACTGTCGGTCTCACAGGTTCACCTTGTAGATAGTAGTACACAAACATCTAGAATGATCATTTAACTCTGAGATACGGGTCAAGATAGTGGGTTTACACTCTCAAGGATTTAATTAACACAGAGGATTTTGCTGTTTGTCATGAAGGGACAGCCGTAGCTTAGTGTGTAGAGAGGCTGTCTGGTAATTAGGACACCGGTTCGCCTCCTGGCCCTCTTTTGCATGTTGAAGTGTCCCTTAACAAGACACTTAACCCCTAATTGCTCCCCCTGAGCGCTCATTATGACCATCTGAGCAGTTATCAGCTGGGGAAGCTGAAAACGTAATTTCCCCTGCGGCACTATTACGGAAATCAAATCCAAATAAAATATCAGATATCACACGCACGCACGCACACACACACACACACACACACACACACACACACACACACACACACACACACACACACACACACACACACACACACACACACACACACACACACACACACACACACAGGGTGGCATTTCAACCCAGTGGAATTCCACTGTTTACTTATGAATTACTCTGTTCACGATGCTTAATGTTTACCGCACAAACGTGTCGAAGGAGTACTTGCTGCAGACAGATATGGGACAACAGAACGGATTCCAACTGACAGGTGACACTACGTGGCACCCCCGAAGAAGTGCCGGAAGTTGGCCCAGCTGTTGTTTACTGTGACCGAGGGAAATCTCTGCATCTCCGCTCTATGAACAATTGATAAGCAGGCAGAGGCAGAACAGTCCAGAAAGACTGCCGGGGCTGAACGAAATGAGCCAAGATCTCAACAGAATGATCCTAGCATCAGCTGTCCTATACAGCAGAGGATCTGCTGTCATCTCCACATCCACACACAGATGTTGGCTTCTGAGACACAAAATGAAAAACGCAAAATGCACGTGTTTGTGCGCGCCGCGCACACACTTATGTCACCCATCCTCTCGTCCAACAAGCCGACTGATGCAGCTGCAGAAGGACAATCTGTGAGAAACAACTTTGACGTGTTAGCAGCTTGTCTGTGAAACTGTGAAGCTCGACCAAGGACACGTCGCACGTCATATGTTTCTTAGAAGAATGTTTCTGGCTTATAAATAGCTCTCCTTTAAGGCAGTGTGGTTTTGAAAAGTAAACTTACTAAAAGCTTTCATATTTAGAGCCTCAGTTCACATCATTCACATTTGATTTGTTTCAAATAGAAGGCACTGGAGTGTGTGATGAGCACACGCGCGCGCGCACTCACACACACACACACACACACACACACACACACACACACACACACACACACACACACACACACACACACACACACACACACACACACACACACACACACACACACACACACACACACACACACACACACACACACACACACAGCGAAAGATGGAAGATGACAAGCTATAACTGTACCACTCTTGATACAGTCAATTTATTCAAGTACTCAAGTCGTGACATTTCCAGAACACATCAAGGTGAATTCCCAAACAACTTGACCTTTTTCTCACTCTCTCTATTTTTCTTTTCAGTTGAATGTCTCAATATCTCTCCCGAGGTAAGGCAGCGCCATGTTCTAAACCGGGGCGGAATGTAAACTCCAGAGAGCATTAAGTGGATGAAAGCTGGATGCACACTCTTCTCCCAGGCAGTAGAGAAGCAGACCACCATGCACCACCAGGCACCAGTAAGGCTGGGCTTACAGAACTCCCTTTTTTCTGACACCTGCAGCATCTGTTCTGCAGAGTATAAGTGCAGGAGTACCAAGGCATTAAACCACATCTATTAAGAGTGCGACACACCACTAGAAGATGGATGTGTGTATGCATAATGAACACGCATGTACGGTATTTACTCACACACGCACGTCTGCACACACACCAGCTCTCATCAACTCTCTAGAAGTGTGATGATATATATTGATAACATTTTACATTACGCTATTTGAAATCAGGCATGGGTTTTAAGATTTTCCAGTGCAGAGAGAGCGAGCTCTTGACACACAGAATATAGTGTTGTCAGATTTTCAAATGTCCTTCTCACAATAGAACAATTCACGTTAAATATCAGTTGCTGATTTAGGAAGGAATCCGGCGTCCTTCCTTAATTTGAAGGAACAGTTAGAATGACAATGTCTCATTTAAATGGCATGAACTATTACTGTTCATACAAAGATTTGTTACCAAGATGTAACCAATTTTCTGTTATATGGCTAAATATAGATAAATATAGTAGTATGTGACTTCAAGACCTATTGTATTATATAAGATTAACATGTAGCTTAGCAGTATGTTTGTAAAGAGTGACGAAATGGAGGATGCGTGAGGGTAAGCTGACGGGATATATTTTCCTTACACACCTGCTGTGTGCATACACAGCTACAGGATATAAAGACATCTTGAGAAGTTTGACAACAAGGTTGAAACAACAAGGTTTTCACAACAGGATGACTATGTGTGTGGAAAAGTGAATGAGTTCATAATGTGAGAGACTGAGACAGAGACAGGGGGGTTCCCTGTGTGTTTAACCCGTGATTGAAGTGGCGGGGGACCTGACAAGCTGCCACTTCTGACACTAAACCTCCACCTGGGCCCCTGATGGATGAAGGGCCTGATGAATGAGGGCCCTTCTGCTCTCTGCAGCGCGCCACGGTTTCCACCGGCTTTAATCCAAAGTGATTGGCCAAGGGAGGAAGTGGAGGGAGCTAGGCTCTTCATTCAACACACAAACACCCTTTGACAACTTGCACGGATTGTCTTCCAAAGTGTTCCATCGCTGATATTATGGGCATACGATACGAGACACTTCACGTTTCTCGTGGAGGGAGGAAAAAAAAGGACACGTGGGTTGGATGGGGTTGGTGGTGTGGGTTAAAGTTCAGCTGGAGTCTGTCGGGACAGATGAGAAAAGAAAAAAAACACCACCAAGGGACAGGACTGCATTTTTTAACGCATACGCAGAGCGTCTGCTTAGCCGCCTACCCCCGGGTCCTCCATTCCCCTCTCTCCCACATAAGGATCATGCCATACATTTTACACTAATTCAGTCTCCCACAGACATTCCGCAGTGGACCAGCAATTTCTCGAAACACATGCTAACTTTCTGGACAAACCAACAGCAGCAGCAGCAGCTGTTTGCCCTCATAACCCATGGCACTGCAAGGTGGGACCACAGAGTACAGTGCACTAAGGCTGAAATCTGCAATGTGCTTCCAATTTAATCTTCTTAACGAGTAACTGAGAGGGCCATAGGGGGAATTTTTTGTTCCTGACCTTGCAATCCTTTTTTGTGTGTGTGGTTAATGTACCTGAGCACCCGAATGACCGCAAATAAGCCGCCAATATGGAAAGTGTTAAAACCAGAGAGATGCCCGAATCATAACTTTGCACTATAATAAGCACGAGCCACATGAAAAGGCATGTCTCCCGTGCTTTGATATGATTCAACCAAGCGTAGAATGAGATATGGGTTAGGTGAAAACAAAAAAATCTATTGTGTTCTGTTCTTTGATTACGGCTCTCTCATCTGTCTCCCTGTGAGGTATCAGAGGACTGACTCAAAGACTGTTTTCTTTTCTTTGTGCCAAGAAGAGCCTCTAGCCAGTGAGAATCTGCCGCACACCTAGCACTCTCTGCTGCATTTACACCATGCTCATTGTTTAGGAATAGGAAGGCATGTCAAAATAAATGTCAGGCCTGTGTGGACCTGTGTAAGGGATCCAGATACACTGGAAAAGAAAGACATCCACAGAAGTACAATTAATCTGAGGAAGATTACAAGGTGAGAGGAAGACATGTTAATAGCTGGTGAGCTCTTTTCTCTTTCCCTGCAAAGAGCTAATAAAGGGGCACTGTATCCCGAACTTATATTTACACACAAACGCGCACGCACACACACACTCACACACAATGAGTCTACGTATCCTATAGGCATGGCTAAAAAGCAAATGGGTTTGCCAAATAATACACCAGAGTTGATGTTTAATTTAGGCTGTCACAGGTATATAAGAGATTTATACCTTACTTTAATAACATTTACTTAAAAATAATCACATAACCTAAAACTTTTTTTTGGATTGTCGTCGTGATCAGTATGGAAATAAGGTGTTACAATGCATTTGCGTGGACAGCAAGCACTCTGACCGATGTGTTGATGTATGGTTATGTGTTGTTGTTATGTGCGTGTATGCATTGCATTACGGTGCATTATGGTTACGTTTAGGTATAAGACACGGTTGTGTTTAACCACTTAAACCCCAGCATTCGTATTGCGGGGAAAGCTTTCGCAGGAAAATAGCAAATCGGCATTGCTACGTTATGAGCTTGTCGATCGACTATTTTCTGCAAAAACTTTCCCCACATTACAATAACATAAAACAGAAAATACACTAGTATAGAGCCCTGAGGGACTCCGGTCAACCATCTGGGGTTTTTAAGTGGTTAAGCACTTGGTTAGAAATGGTTACGTTTAGGCATGGAGTAGTTAAGGTTACGGTAAGGATATGGGAGGGCAGTTGTAGTTAGTGGTTATTAACAAATGTGATTGCATGACTTCAAACTCCCATATTGGGCATCGAGCCACAACCCCGCTAAAAAGTATGGATAATTTCATGTTATTGTACAGTAAAATGTATAATCATACTAATAAAAATAATATTTCAGATGAATAATGCTGTTAAACTCGGAACAGAATTTTGTATAACAATAGGATTAGATACATTTTAATAAAGGAAGTAGGATTAATGTTTTAGGATGATACACATAAGGTTATATATAGTTATAAGCAGTTCCTCATTACAAAAACATGACTCAATATCAACTCAGCAATAACGCAACACAATGATGCAAATACCTTTTTTTACAGCTTTGCTGAGCAAATGCTTCTAAGATTTATTTCACTGGGCAATGGAAACTTGATTTTGCAACTGCCAGTAAATAACTGCAACGTAAGCAACACAGTAAATGCTAAATGATTGGAAAGTAGCCATTAATCCCCACTCTGCATTTCAGAGGTGCATGTCATCTCCACCCTAGTCTGTTTCAGCCCTGAATTGCACAAAATGCTAACTTTGTGCGAGTCACATGCTAATGTACTTTAATCCATTAACACCGGGAATGCATCTGTGTAATTTTGCAAATCTTTTAATGTATATTTTTTAAAACGAAAATTTTTAACTCAAATCTTTGCTTCTGGGGTGATAGATACATTTTTAATGCAAATCTTTGCTTCTGGGGTGATATTTTGAAAAACATACGTTTTTCAGAAACCTGTTAAGATTTAGAAGACATTTGTAGTTCCTGGATTGAATGGGTTAAGGCCAAAGGTTACAGCCAGGCGACACAGGGACCAGACAGGGTACACACAGCCCAACACCGGGCTGTGAAACCAGACACCCCCCCCAGCCTAACACCAACCATACACAACATCTCAACCAGGGGCTTTTTGCAACCTCAGTGGAGCAGCACAGATTCAACACCCATGATCCTTACTTGATTATCGTTCTGTTGAGTAAATGGTAAAACATTTCCAATGCTGCTATATATATAGCCCCTTTATCGAAAGTGCTTTACAATGTTCATTACATTGACCCATTCACACACACACACACACACACACACACACACACACACACACACACACACACACACACACACACACACACACACACACACACACACACACACACACACACACACACACACACGCGCACACACACACACACACACACACACACACACACACACACACACACGTCTCTCACACACACACACACACACACACACACACACACACACACACACTTTCACAAACAGATGGTGGTGGAAATAAAGGCGTTCAGTGTCTTGCTCAAGGACACTTCGACACTAACGCAGGGGGGAGCCAGGGGTCGAACCTTGAACCTTCTGATTGTTGTTTTGAAAAGCTACTGGACTCGCTCATCACTGTGGGTGGGTTGACAGAGTGTGACGTCTCTATCTCTAGGTGTGAGGGCCCAGATGACGTCCTCACAACAGCCCTCCCTTCAATTATCACCCTAGCAGGGGGTGCCACCAGGACACATGCGGACCACCTACAGTAGTATCACAACTCCCAACTCGTCCAGAGGAGGAGGAGAGCTCAAGACCCCCACCTCCAATGAATGAGGGGGTCTGAAAACACCCTATTGTTTACACACACCACAAATGTGGGCGGGCGGGCTCGCGCACCCGCGCGCGCACACACACACACACACACACACACACACACACACACACACACACACACACACACACACACACACACACACACACACACACGCACACGCGTTTTGAGTCAAAACAACCCATTAAAAGACACACACTTAGCAGCCCACTCTGTTTCAGCCAGGAATGAGCCTCTTCTGTTAATAAAGCCTGTGGTTTATGGGAGAGACCAATTTATTGAATTGAAGGGTTAGCCCTTAAAGCTGGTGACGCTCTTATTTGGAGGAGTATCCCAATGAATGTCTTACGCTCTAGTGACTTGGAAAAATGGTTCAGAGCTGGGATCTTTGAGAAGTTAAGCTGTAGGATCAACTATTTTGACAATGCAAAAAGAGAGGGAGCGTTTCAACAATATTAAATGTCTTGTTGGCTGACAAAAAAGAACACCAATAAATGCACCAAAAAAGTAGCTAACCTTGACTGCATGTCACTTCCCGTCAAATATAAACACCATGAGAGAATTTCATGGGGGCTATAAATAGACTGTGTGTGCTGGGTGTGTGTGTGTGTGTGTGTGTGTGTGTGTGTGTGTGTGTGTGTGTGTGTGTGTGTGTGTGTGTGTGTGTGTGTGTGTGTGTGTGTGTGTGTGTGTGTGTGTGTGTGTGTGTGTTTTTCCGGTAATGGGACATAGAGAGTGACCTGCCATGAGAAAGAGACTTAAAGGGTTAGCTCCGGTTCCACCAGACGACAGCTGAGTGGAGAGGTGCAAACTGGTGGCAGCTCACAGGGTAAGAGCAGCGCTAGGCTGGTCAGGCCCGGCCTGTTTATTTATAACAGAAAGAGCCCCTTGAATGCAGTGCTGTGTCATTTAAGAAGTCTCCTTTCCTTACCAACGGGATAAGTCGGAAGGCTCTGAGATCCATGGTGCCATAGCGTGTGACGTATGGCAAATGCTTGTCTTGAAACACTGACTTCAATGCAGGAAGGGAAAAGGCTAACTTTAGCAATGGCCATCCGTCTATCAACAATACGTGTGGACTTATACCAAGTTCAACATCACTTTAATGATTCAAATTGATGGTAATTTCTTTCATAAGGTGATGATATTCCCCATGAAGCTGCTGAGTTTATTTAATTTTGGAGGCCAGGACTTTAGGACGGAAGTAACAGCAGCTGCCTGGTAGCTCTGATTAAGCTCTGGTTTCCCACACTAGTGGCAGCAAGCCCTGTTACCTTTTCCCTCCTCTCTCTGGTGCTTGTTTTTGCCTCAGGACCAGCTAATCTGACACCACCTGTTGCCTTGGCCACACTTGCATTGTCCCACATGCTCAGAGGCCAGAGCCAGCGCAGTCTGTCAACTCATTCCCCCCCCTACACATGATTAGGTCATCGTTCCAAAGTGTGAGAAAAAGTAGGCTAAGTGGCGCAAATCTCTGTAAATACTGTAGCTTATGGAATGTTTCAGACTTGCAGTGGAAAGATTCATGCCAACTGTATGTAATATAATTCGAAGTGAAGTAGTGAATCATCTGTGAAGCTGTAATATCACAGATTGCACGTGCTTTCTGAAAATGTCTTCCAGGCCTTCTGGCCAAAGGCAGAATGCCCTCCATGAGTCCTGGCCCGAGGGAGTCATTTCATGTTAGTAAAGCCACTTTCCACCAGTTCCCAAGGTCATGCTATTTGGGATTGCAAGCTCATAATTAACTGGGATTTAGCAGGGGGTACATGGTGAGGATTTTTGGAACGCTAAGCAGCTCCGACATGTTGAGCATCTGAAGCCATGAGTTTGTGAACAGCCTTTGTTTGGAAACCTGAGATGCTCTTTCTGCTCGGAACATCACAACAAAACCTGCTGCTAGCTGAGCTGCCCTCTTTGTTAAACGCCATCTGCACATCAAAGACTCTTCTATTTCTTTCCCCTCCCCTCGACTTTTTCTACAATTGCTCTCTTAACTCTTCCAACACTGAAGAGTGAGGCCTTGAGAACAAACATGGGCACCGCTTTGTATTTGTATTTCATTAATGAAAATATAACAGGGATTACAGGAGAAGAAGTGGTGCTGCTTTCCAGATGTTTCTGCACCGCACAGTACAAAAGCTACTTAAGCTAGTGAGGCCTGATGTTGACAAGATCATCAAAGTGAAGGTCTGGAAATTCGGGGGGGAAGGAGAGAGGGTATTCAGAGGTTATCCATCTCTTTCAAGAGACCCACACAACCCATCCATCCTCCCCACTGGAAATTACCTGACAGCTGTTTTCGTGAACCTGTGCACCATGGGAAACAGTGGGAGGAGAGAGACACCATGACTGAGGAGGAGAAATCATATCTGGTCTGATTTCACACACGCGCAGGCACCCACGTAGGCCCCCCCCCCCCCCCCACACACACACACAGAACAGTACAAAATATCCAAGGGCAAGGGACGACGGTCAACTTTCCTCATAACTCGCAGAGAGTGCCAGAGTGTTACTTTAATTAGACTTTACTGTATAGAAACTGCTGGTAGTCTATGCCTGGCTTTAGCCGCACGCACACGCGCGCGCACACACACACACACACACACACACACACACACACACACACACACACACACACACACACACACACACACACACACACACACACACACACACACGCACACGCACACGCACACACACACGCACACGCACACGCACACACACACGCACACGTACACGCACACACACACGCACACACAGACTTGTGAGTCAGAGAAAGCAGTGTTAACTGGGGACACAACAGCGAGGGGAGACCGTGTGGAGGAATTGGTCAGGCAGGTGACTTGCAGAAACCTACGTTGAGCACACTGCACCTCCTCCTCCTGCATCTAGAGGTGCCAGGGAGAACAGAGGTGGAATTCCTCTGGCCGATAAAAATACCTCAGGGGCTGCGTAGCTGCAGGTGTTATTACACCCTCCTTCAGAGGCCCTGTTGCCTGAATGGGTGTGTGTACAACTGGACTGGGCTGGGAGGGTTACAGCGTGGAGACCATTCAACAGTGTCTGCCAGCACTTGGTGGCATTTCAAATGTCCCCAGCTCAGAGAAGTGATTTTTATTGTTGCTTTACTCTGTGCTATGTTTTAAATACAATAACATATCAAAAAAATGCAATAACAAAAAAACATACAAATATCCAAATTGACATTAAATAATATATTTTAAATGTTAGAAAATGTGTGAGCATGGCTGGCAGAACTACATGTCCCGCTCAACAATGCTCCATTCAACCATGTGCGTTTGAAGCGTAATGTGAAACCAATTTGGCCAACATATTCAAAGATGCTTTTGTCCAAAAAGCTCCAGAACGTGCTACCCCAAAGAGTTTCCAGATCTGCCTTCTTTACAAAGACTCACTACAGTAGACTGCCTGCAGGGCAATGCTCCTCACACCTCCCCCTTTGAGGTTAGCACTGGACCAGAATCCATAAACGCTGAAGAAAGCCATGCTTCAGAAAATGCTCCTGTGGTTTGAAGTGGCACAGCCAACCATTGCTCGGCATAGTGGCACACCCACATCAGTGCAACACACACTAAAATGGATTCTGCATGCCTTTAAAATCAGTTCAGTCTTAAACACAGTGAGATCTACCTCTGAGCCTTTACAGAGCTTATTTGGGTAGAGACAATGCATTACAGATTCAGGCTTGTGTCAATGTCTTAGAGATATGACTTTGATCCAAAATCCACTTTGTAATGACCAAAAATAGTCATGAATGTTATGAAGAAAATCCACCCACACTTTTAGCTAGCAAGCTGTGACCTTAACACATTAACCTAACAAGGGACTTTCCTCCAGGTTCTCTTCCATGTTTAGCAAAGGAAGTGATTTATTTCCCCCAACTCAAGGATCATGGCAAATCTTAACCACTCGCCAAAAAAGCTAGCGAGTGTTGGGTCTTTAATGTCACTTTAAAGCAGGGAAACAGGAAACATTCCTGAAGCCAATTATTTGGTTTTAGCCTGTGAGAGGGGATCAGGTGCCCACTTCGTCTGCACGAAGTGCCTCATCTCCGATTGGCTCTCACCATCTCCATTCTCTCCATTAACCTATTAGGACCGGGAAGTTCGGGAACGCATCTGTGTCGTTTTAGATGTCTTTGGGCTATTCAAAAATAGCAGATATACAAGCTCATAGCGCGGCACCGAGCGTCGCGCTATGAGCTTGTAGATCTGCAACTTTTTGAAAAAACTTGAAAATGCAACTTTTTTCATGTATATATATTTATTTTAAGCGAACATTTTTAACTCAAATCTTTGCTTCTGGGGGGTTCCTGGAACAACATATTTTGAGATGGGAGTCCGCGGCCAAATACATATCATTTTGGGGGGCCCGTGACATGAAAAGGTTTGAGAACCACTGTTATATAGCAACATTCGTTTTGTTTTAAAAAAACGTAGGATTTAGAAGACACTTGTAGAATCGGAACCTCAGGCCTTAATGGGTTAAACCCTTGGATTTAGACTCCCCCTGTCACCCACTGACAAAGGATCAAGGAGCTGGGCACTGGCGAACCATGGGATTATCTCTTCTGGAGGCTGGGTCATGGTGGAGAATCCTAGAGGATCCCAGTGTTGTGAAGGATGGGTTTGACCAGGTGCAGAGCTCCTTTCCTGGGGTCAGAATATGCCAATTTTATACCTGTATACCTTGTTTTACACTAATGGCCAACAATAGGTCTGGCTCATGTTTCCTCCCATTTCGTTTCCTCCCTTTTGTATTATTGTGTGGCCTGTGCGGTGTGCACTAACAATTCCACACCTTTGCAAGCTAATAAATTGGACCGAAAGATTTCCAGTGTATTTAAGGACTCAAAGAGACAATCCTTCTCCTTCTTACTGAGGTGGTTTTTATGAGAAACATAACTTGGCTAAAAGCGGCGTAAACTTTTAACAAGTCTTGGCAGCTGTTGTTTAAACAGTAGAAAATTTGCGCAAGGAGTATATCACGCTGTTGTAATTCATCCAGTTTTAGCAACAAGTAGGAAAAGCCCAGCCAAGCTTTGAGTGAGGGTAAGTGCAGACTCTGGATAAGCAAACCGAGAGTGCAGGATAAAGATATGGCTGTGAATGAGGATGGGGGAAAAGCTGTTGGATGGGAGATAAAAAAAAGGAGCCCAGTCGCTCTTGTCCAAGGTCAACAAGGGACCGTGAAATGAGATGTCAGTGCATCATTCACTATTTCATTTGGCTGCCATCCAGATCTTAAACGGCATAAGTAAACCATGTTAATACATGCAAATACGAGAAGAGTATATCCGCACACAGGCTTTTTTTTTTTTTTGCGCCCCAAAGTGATTTCATGGTACAATGTTTTGACCTGAAAGGTCTTAGTCAGGTACCTCCAAATACATCCAAATAAATCATCAGAATCAAACCTAACTTTGTATCATGACAGGTTGCATTTCCATTCATTACTCAGGTAATGCCTTATTATTTTCCCCCCAACTTATCAGATCTTATCTTAAGTTGTTCTTTAATGGAGGGCTCTTTCCCCCAAAAAGGCAAAAGTATTACAGCAGTGCTCGTGGTTCGACATTAAGGTAGCATGCCGTATTTGTTTTCTAACTGCCAAATCACATTGTCCAATTACAAAGACTAAAGATTCTTACTGTCTAGACCGTTTCCCTGAGGGGATCAGTCTACCTGACAGACTGAAAGGTAGTGATGTGGGTACACCTGGGATGAGTCATACTTTGATTACCGTGGCTAACCAGTCTGGAACAAAAATAGCTTCATAAAACACGTACACGGGACTCACGTGCAACTCTAATACACCCAATTCCTTGCAAAAAAGACCTTTATGTTGTTGCTGTCCAACAGCAGAACCTTTCATGAATTCGAAAAATGAAACTGTGTTCCAATGGATCCAATGAAGTTATTATTTAATCACAAGCTTCGTGTTGATACTTTTCATTGGTTAAATATTTATAAAACTGACGTAACCACATTCAACCTGGCGTCTCTATTTTGAGCATATCATTATAGGTGATTTTTCTTTCTACTTTTCGCTACTTTTGTACTTTGAATGACACTCACACTGTCATACAAAGAAGTATAAAATAGTGTATTAATTTATGGAAGAAAAAAATGACTATTATGGAGATACAAGGTTTCTGCCCGACAGAGACAATGCACAATGAGAGACTTGAATGTCTCACAGGAGACATTCGAGTGTTCTGTTTCCCAGTAGGTGAAACAGAGCATAATAGTAATGCTAATGTTTGGACAGTAAGTGAGATAAGAGAGCCTTTCTATTATCCTGACAACAATCCCATTGTCCTGCATGAACTCAAGAGGAAGGAATTCCCCCAGACTGGACCACGCCTGGCCTGCTGGATCTACAGTCAAGACTAGCCAGATAAAATCCCAGAGCTAAATTAAACATTTCCCCCCACTTACTTTACTCTTCCTCTTCTTTATGACAGTCCCAAAAATAAACCGCACCTTCTTAAAGAGTGGAACAATAAGAAAATGCAAACACAGCATTCAGTAATATAAACAAACTGGATCACTTATAAACAAGTTTGAACACACAGACAGGATATATTAATACTATGACTTCATCAGTAATTCACATCCTGGTGGCGGGGGAAAGGAGCTTGAACATGCACAATGAGAGGTATGCTGTAAGCCCGGCATTATACCTGTGAAACACTATACTGACAGAAACGGAGGGTCCTCAGAAATATTCCACTATGGTCGTGTCTGAACTAATGAGCAAAAACCCCACCGTCCAGTAATTGGAACCACCAACCTTTATTGAGGCCGGTCGTTAGAGACATGAGCCCTACTGGCACTTTAAGTAATTAAATATATTTCATTGACTGGAGTCCCACAGGAGTCTGTACTAGACCCCCTCCTCTTTTGCCTCTACACCAAATCTCTTTGTCGAATATTGCAGATCTACAAGCTCACAAAGCATTGCAACACAACACGTAAACTAGCGGATCTGCAATTCCTTTCAACAAGAACCGTTATCCCGTGAAGTCTATCCTTGCACATGTTTCAGTGTTTGTCTCACAACATTAAAATGCAATGTTAGAAGATATATTGTTCTGTCCATAACCCTTCTGTTCTGTCTTCAATTATGACTGTTAAAAGTTCAATCTAATAAATTCTAAGTTTTAGCTCTTTCTACCCTGATCTGCTCTAAATTGAGGGCTTAGAGAGCACAAAAGATGAATAATTTACAGTCACTTATAATAATATCATAAATAGTTCCTATATGTACTCTCAGGAGGATGCAATTGGCCAGCTACACAGCAGGCCTTAAGGCCATGATCAGGCAACCATAAACAAAGTCTGAGAACATCCACCTCTCAGTGGTTGACAGACAAATTTCACCTGTCCTCATAATTCAAAGACCGACCCTAATTTGAAGGTGCTCTCGCACCTACAAAGACATCTGTTTGCCAGAGGTTTCATGGAACGATACAAGGCAGCAGGAGGGGCTAACCTGCCCATTCATTGGAAGCAGATGTGAGGGATTCATTTCCTACTATAATAAGAGATAATTACAGGCTCTGTGTGTCCTTGTGAAAATGCACTGAACTCTAGTGGTTAATCAGACAGTCGGCCAGGTAAGAGAGAAGGCAGTGAAACTAACTGCACTCTGCTCCACATGTGACTCATCACCACTGCTAACAGACAAGCCAGCACAAGCCGGTTCATGACCTTTCAAGGGAAAAAGGGAAGAAAGAAGATAATTTGAGCCTCAGCTTTCACCAGCCAGCTTACGTCACTGCTTCAGATCTTGCATTCCATTCTCTACATAAAGCTGTGCCATCTCCGCCTGTAATGACACTGTAATAACACAAGCTTTTGTTCAGATAATCTAAAAGCACCTCTGAGGGGAGGTTGCATTGTATTTCCCCAACACAATCATGTGAGTAAATATTCCCTCCTTCACACAGCTCCAACTTTTCCAGGCCAGGAGGATGGATGGGGCCAGGAGCAATAGTGCTGACTGGCTCTCAGAGACATTGCACCCATGGTTGAATCGACTGTGAAAATAAATGCTGCCTGGCTGTCTGTGGCCTGCTTTTTTGTTGTTGAAAAAATTGCCATGAACAAACATCTCTGTTCTGATTCTTCTACTACCTCTCCTAAATTTGGTTTTCCATTCATTCTCCCTGCAGCATGGAACCCCTGGTGAAACAAACTGAAGTTAGATATGTTGTGCCCACAAGCGCAGACCTTGTGTCTGTGCCAGGGAATCTTGACTGCAGTCTCGTCTTTGTGCCAAATCTAGGCCCCTGTGTAGCCCTGTCTCCACCCTTTGTGCCCAGGACAGCGTGATAATAGTGCCCCAGCAGGGGAAACTTGTGTAGAGGACAGGGTCCCTTCATCCTGGCATCGATGAAACAGCCTCCTGCTGGCGCTTGCAGTCTACATAAATCACCCAGCCTCTCAGTTCAGGGGAAGAACCATTTAATTACCCCTTTTAAAGCAATAATTGCCTCACTCGGCAAGAGGTGATGCTTGAGTGGATATGAACTGAGTGCCTCCATAAAGTCACAGATAAAGTAGGTCGAAAGATCAACAAGAGTGGTCAAGATCCTCAGCACAGATGAGCACATCCAATAGATTGTACACGCATGATTAAGGCTTTGAAAAGAGTGCCAATGTGGTGAAGATCAAGAAAATTACTCATAAATGGATGCCAATCACCACCATAATCTTTGCTGTCGGTGAACAAACTACATCTGCAAATGATCAACAGCTGGTTTGCCCATAGGTCAGTCCTCACTATAATGTGATGTGGAGAGGTCATTCTCAGTGGTCACTGGCTAATTACTGTGAACTGTGTTTGTCTCAATTGAGAATGCACATTGACTGAAACGTTTTCAATGAAATCTCAACTGAGCAAACGATCCTTCATTTATTTGTAATACATTGATCAAGTATTTCATCTCTATTCTAATGGTCTCCGTTTTGAAGGAAGGTAGTGATTTGTTTTTCCAGAAGATGAATACATGGTAGCTGTAATTGTACTCCAGTCTAAGTCTATATAAAGTGAGTGCCTTCCTGTTCTCCCTGATGAACAGATGAAAGGCACTAATCGGAACTAGATAAGCCAGCCCTAAAACAGATTGTATTTGTATAACAGCTGAGTCCCGGGAATCAACAGATGGTTTGGGTGCAGAGAAAATTATATACAGCCGCTTTAGTCAGAAACCACAGAAATTCCCTTTGCCTAACCAACAGTGTTACAAGGCCAACATTCAGCTTCAACCAAGCCTGCCAGGTATTGGGTAGACTATTCTAGAACATTGTCAAACCTCTGGACACATGATGGATGCTAATCTACCTAAATCAGTGAGTTGGTCAGGGCGTATAGGGCGTGAAGCGTTTGTGTCAATATTTTCATTGGATTGACTCAACTCAAGTAGGGAAACTTTTCTATCTGAAATCCTTCTTTCTGTTTCTGTATGGCAAAGATACGAAACCATTTCCTAATGGAAGTAATGAGATTGTAGTAACCAGTATGGTGCACTAAGTTTTTTGATCGAGATTTTGATCTGGTGAAGCACTCAGCCACACACAGGATTCACATTCCATTCTTATCAACGGATAGATTTTCCCTTCCAAACATTCTCACAACATCTATAAATCTGCTTCAGCATCTCCCTGTTTCACAACAAACCACACACTTAAAGACCTGCTCCCCCAGAAATCATGATACTTGTTTGGTTAGTGTCTTTTAAAAGCGGATTATGAAGGTGCACACAACAAAGTTCATGACAATCCAGCTAGTAGTTTTTGAGATATGTTGTTCTGGACCAATGTGTAGGATGTGCAGGCGTACGGATAGACCAACACACACTTAAAATCCGCTGCTAACAGGGCTAAAAGAGTCACTTGAAAAACATTTTCCATGCTTATAGCCAAACCTGTGTTCTATGTGTCTCTGCAATTTGATACAACTTAAATTCCATGTTCATTAAAAATAGAGTATGTGAATCAGTGTGTTTCCATGATGAGATAGTTTGGCTTGCGACATGGAATCTACATCTTCAAAGGCAACAAACCTGGATGGAAAATGTTACCAAGCAAACAGGTCCTCTCAGCTGAAACAGAACTTCAAATATCACAGCCTTACTGTGAGAGGAATAATAACAACGGGTTGTGGAATTGGCAAGGCTCTTTGCCATGAAGTCCAAGAGAATTTATGAATTTCGAGTTCCAACACATTATTTGCCAAGTAAAAAAATGTATGAGAGCTTCTGTGCAGTTTTGACACCAAAATCTCTGAACAGATGGCAGCCACTCCAAATGAATTATATTTCTCTCTGGAAGACATAAAAACAAAATGAATTAAATAAATGGCCCAGCATGTTTACTCTACATGAGGGGTTTACTAAAGGTGCAGGGGAGGTGTATAAAAGTGTTATTGGTAAGACAGGAATGCCTCGAAGGAAGATAGACAAGATTGAATATTCAGGATTTTCAAATCCAAACATACTTCAGAGAGAGCGTAAGCTCAGGAGTGAAGGGGACAAAAGTTGGGGTGGGGAACGGCGGAAACACAACAAATATGGCGGGTTATTACTGTTGGTATGTATGGGACAGGACATGCTCTGAATTGCACACAGGAAAGCCTGAACAAACTTTGCTCCGGGGGAAGTGTGCTCCGCTTGTCCTGCAGATAATTCCAGGTTTCATTTCCCCAACAGGATGACAATTCAGCAAAGGCCAGAAAGTCTCGGACCATCACAAATCACTGCACCAAAACAATGGGCTCCTGCCAACCTCTGAACCACAGCCCCCATTCGGTGGGCGCTCTAAAGCAGTGGTTTTCAAACATTTTCATGCCAAGGACCCCCAAATTGATATGTATTTGGCCGTGGACCCCATCTGAAAAGATGTTATGCCGGGGCCCCCATAAGAGAAGCATAGTAAGGATAAGGATAATTCCTTTTAACAGGACGTTCATGAAAGTCCTTGCGGGCTTGTTTCCAATGAGGGCCTGTGAGCAATTAGGGGTTAAGAGTCTTGCTCAGGGACAAATTTCATTTCATCGACACATATGCTGGCGTGGCCTGGAATCGTACCTGGGGCAACCAGGGCCTCTGGCTCCCTAGGCGGGCTCACCAACCACTCAGCTATGGCCGCCCCGTGTAGTGTTGTTAAATATATTCGAAATTATTCAAAAAAAATGCACGATTTTTCAAATGTTTTGAAAATAGCAGATCTACAGACACGAGTCGAATCGTGAGGCATTGTGACCTGGTAGATTGGCTAAGAGCCTAAGTATAAAGCATTGAAGTGATGACGGTAAGCTGTGCCACATTTTGCTGAGGACCCCTGGAGGTCCCCGGACCCTACTTTGAGAATCACTTCTCTAAAGATATCTTGTGATGAAACAATGAATCACTTGGCCAGATTTCCTCTTCAGGATATGGTGAAGTGCTGCACGTTGACAGAGGCGCTCATGCAGGGCAGGAAATGAACAAAGATGATAAGATACAATACCCGTTAACGACAACTCAGGTAGCTACAGTGTATCCACAAAACAGCTAACAGTGCTAGAGTAAAGTGAAAAGGGGTGGGGTGCAGATGAGAGAGGAAAGAAAAGAGGCGTGTGTGTGTGTGTGTGTGTGTGTGTGTGTGTGTGTGTGTGTGTGTGTGTGTGTGTGTGTGTGTGTGTGTGTGTGTGTGTGTGTGTGTCTGTGTGTCTGTGCGTGCGTGCGTGCTAAGTGCATGCTTGCGCATGCCGCATGGGCATTTGTGCGTAGTGCACGCGCAGCAAAGAGAACGCGTTGTTATGTCTGACGGTACAGCTGCTGACATGCTAACACAGAACAGAGCGGTGTTGCTCTCACAGGAGTTTTATCTCCTACCTCTCCAGAGGGCCTCTTCAGTGCAGCATGAGAAAGGGGCAGAGGAGGGGCTCATGTGCTGACATGAGAGCTGAGCACTTCTCTAAGCAGGTCAACTCAGAGACAAACTGAGACATATTTTGGCAGTGGCTTCAAAAGGTACCTGTTTGCCAACCTTTTGCCGTGGCACGGTTACTGTACTGTTACTGTACACTCACTGTACCGATATCCTGTGTCGACCGGGTGAGGTCACGAGGTGAGGCGCCAGCTACTAACAATTTTGCAGGCTATTTCTGGCATCATGTGCCACACAAATTAGGTTTTGAGATATACTATCGAGAAATGGTTGGGGGGGGGGGGGGAAATGGTCACAGGACGATGATACATAATCGATACTGACTGTTTGTCATGGGCAGCCTAAGAGGACGTACATTGGTAATGGACCATCTGCTGCTACATGCCCATTTAGGAACAAAAGAAGACAAGAAAAAGTTAATAAGATGTGATTAGAGTTTTGTTCTTCTTCATATCTTTTCCACTGAGGAATTATACACTAAAGACCAAGATGCTCCAAGAACATCAAGGGTAGGCTATATAGCCTGATATGGAAAACTGAACAAACACTAAAATAAAGCAACAATTACTATCAGAACAGAGATTTTGACTTTGTTTTATCCAAACAATTTCACTTACACTACCTTTAATAAGGTATAACTCACACATTTATATACAATATTTTCAAGTTTGCTGCCAAAGTTACCTGCCAAAAACTGTTTGGCAGGTAGAGGCTTGCCTAACATTAAAAAGAAGCACACAGCAAAATCTGGTCTATTCTTTTACCTGTGAAAGTGTCATATCTGAGTTAAGCGAACACCCCAGACTTCACTGTGTAGAGGCCTCTACACTACTACTGTGGTCAGTGGGGATAGTAATCGTCAGTCCAGATAAGACACAGTGAGGGGTATTTGTTATGGGATAGTAGCAGGGTCAAACTCTGTGTTAAAGCCTCAGAGGAAAAACTAACGTGCATTCGCAAAATCCATTATTTCTGTCACGTCCAAAAAAGCCTTGTTGAAGTGAGGGCAGCAACCCCTGTTAAGAAGAGCTGCAGAAGGTGGGAAACCCCATAGTACAAGACAATGCATGAGCTCTTCTGAGCAATAAGTAGAACACCCAAGGGCCTTCACATCAACGCCACTAGAACAGACAATGGGAGGATTCAATAAGGCACATATGTCAATAAAGTGCTTTCAAAGCGAAAGTGCAATACAGTTAGCATTTCAATGAATCTCAAATAAGTACAAGTCAGAGAACAAGCTTTGAACAGGAATAGAAAAAGTTTCACACCCATCAGCTTGCTGAAGGCTGGACAAATTCAGACGCTAGTCTGCTGCAGTTGTTTTCATCAGTCCCACCAAATCAAATTCAGAATGTACACTGGGCACTGCAGTGAATAAAGGCCTATGTTATTTTCAGCTTAAATACTTTTAAAGGAAAGATAAGGAAATGTATGGGGAAAGGGCTTGCTCTGAGTCTTATCTTTAGGTCCTCAGTAATGTCATTAAGTTAACGTGTGGCTATGTCTGCCCAGACTCTTACAGTAAAAGACTGGTGCTGAGGGGAGGGTCTGACTAGTGGATACTTGGTTGCAGGCTGGAATGGACAGAGGGCATTGTCCTCAAGACAATCTGTGACCTCTCCATGAACTCAAGACTTGGTTTATGACACCTCTAGCTCCATAAAACAGTAAAGAGAGGGAATATATGGGCCTAGGCGTGCCCTACTCAAGCAGTATAAAATGTATGCGACATTGTGAATATGTGTCATTTGTATGATTATCGCCTCTTATGCCTTAATTTGATCCATGAAATCTTATGAGTAAAAGTAATAATGTGTATAATGTACAACTTTGCCCGTAGGAAGATTTAACTTCCTTTTAAATAGTACATGCCTTCTATGATATATAGATGTATACAGCACATTCTATTGATCTGAAGCTAATTCCGAGTTCCGAATATTTAATTGCTGCTAAGGTTTTTGTTTTGCTGCTAACACTGATGAAGTATAGATGTATACTGTATATCTATAGCAATTTCTGTAATTGATGCTAAAGTACATCCCCCACTGCTGACAGGTTATTTAGTGCTATAGTTCCTTTGTGTGTGTGTGTGTGTGTGTGTGTGTGTGTGTGTGTGTGTGTGTGTGTGTGTGTGTGCGCGTGCGTGCGTGCGTGCGTGCGTGCGTGCGTGCGTGCGTGCGTGCGTGCGTGCGTGCGTGCGTGCGTGCGTGCGTGCGTGCGTGCGTGCGTGCGTGCGTGCGTGCGTGCGTGCGTGTTACATCACACACACAGATCCGAATAGAAGTATGCATATAGCCAACCTCCACCTTTCATTACCATAAGGAGCCACTGTCTAGTACCAGGGCTTTTTCTGATCTCCAAACATCCATACTTGCAAGTGTGAAATCAGCATGAAATTACTCAAATTGAAGGAACAGAATAATTACATCCAAAAAGAATAATAAGAAAATAAATAACATTATCCAAATATGATTTTGCATTTCAATGTAGAACTGTAACATGAAAGTAAGAACATTTTAAAGTAACACAGGACAGATAAGAGTTTAAGCTTTGAAACCACCGTAGGTTTAAGCTTTGGTCAAGTATCATATAGGAACAGCTGAGTGGGTTGCTCAAAATAATGCCGCCCAGAGATGTGGGTTCAAGGAAAGGGAATACACTATAGAGGAAGTGGAAGTGAAAATAGCTGGTCTCTAGTCCCAGTAGGCAGCACCAGGAATATGTGTGCTCATGTTAGCACATGTATGGTACCTCTGCAGTACCAGCTGAGCTGCAGCTGTGTTTGGAGTCTGCCCTCAGTCGGACATGGAAGCGACGCACATGAAAGCAGAGCGATCCCACAACCACAGAAGACACTATATTGTGAGGAAACATCTGAGGGAAGGGGGATGTTTGCAAAGATAAGCACGGTAAAAGCAAACCCTTTGAGCGGGGGATGTAGTACAGGATAACCCATCTAAAATGGGCACAGTCGCTTTTCAGGCTGCTATAAATCGTAATCATATAAATTCTAAATGTGCATTAAAGTGAGCAATATCAGTCCCTTTGATGCATTTACATGAAAGCATGGTCTTTTAAAGAGTGCAAACTTTAAGTCAGTTCTTGCCCCGTAATTTCTGAGCTCGGGTGATGTTCAGACTCACGTGAGAACAGCAGAGTTGCCCGCTTGCATAAGAAAAGAGTCATGAATTGAAAGTGACGGGTTTTAGGAAATGGGGTGGTAGGGGGGCTTTGAGGTCTAACCTTGGCTGTGAATAAATCATGAGGAGGCCCTGCTGAACTGTGAAGCAGAGTCGGGTTCAGAGTCCTCACCTCTATGACCTGTACACAGGCAGGCTCCAGTCACACCTCACTGCAGAGTCAATAACAAATGCCAATGTGCCTGCTGTCCAGCCAGCGCTCCATATGTACCAGTGAGGAAGAAGAAGAGTGAGTCACTTCAGAACAGCAGTGTCCCACCAGCCCTGTCTCTTGGAGCTATAACTCAACAATGCTATGTTTACTGAGCCCAGTCTTCTACAATTATCCCCATGGGGCTTGGGGGGCGGGGGTTGGGGGGGGGGGGGGGGTAGACCTTCTTCAAACTATGGAATGGAGCTGGTGTTTGCACTGCTGTGCTCCAGAGCATCCTCATTGACTCTGAATTGGAATTAAACACCAGGTAGCCAGGCCTCAAATGCAATCCACTGCATACTGACTTCCCTTCAGTGCACAAGCCTGCCCACTGCCCCAGACCAATTTACAAGATCAAAATGTTATTGCATAATGTGTGCTTGTAGCAGTGGAGAAAGGGGTGGGTTACACATTAGATGACAATGGCACACACACGGCCTACAGCCATAGGAATTAGGAATCCAGGGCACCCGCCCCCCATCTCCAGTCCAAGGGGCACGTAAAGTAAGGGACACTTCTGGCAGTCTATACTGGGAGAGATCTTTGATCCAAAATGGTCTGCAGTTGTGCTGCTCACACTCCTGATGTCATTCACCAGAAAATAAAGTGACCTCATTCTCTGTTCACATGATCAAGAGGGCCTCAAGCAAGGAGCAACACAATCTGTCCTACCAACCCAAAATTCTTTTTTTTAGCTGCTTTCATAATTTGTTAAAAATAGAAGAAATAGCCGATCTACAAGTTCTCAACGTGTGTTGTGAGGTTGTAGATGAACTATTTGGTAAAATCTTTTAAAATGTTCAGTTCACCTATAATTACATGCCTATAATAGGGACACCAGTTTAAGAGTGGTTAAACAGCATAGTGCTCTCACTAGATTATTACCTACTACTGATGGTTCATGGCAGGATGTGTGTAATTAATCGTGATTATTGACTGATTGTTTTGAGTGACCTTGACATTCCTTCCAGATGGTTGAATGGAGGTCTGTATTAACACCAGTACACATGCTTAATTGAATCAAAGAGACAGAGTCAGGCTGGCCTCAACCTGCCAAAGTTCAAACTCATAATACAAGAAACAGATGCTCCTGGTTCATCCAGATAATTCAATTATCCTGCATGCACACTCCCAGTAGGCCGAGGAAGACCCTCCACCCCAGATTTTTCAAATCGGCCTCAAAACAGCCCTGAGTATGCAACCCCGCCTGGTGGAGATCTGCACTCAGAGGAGCGCACCTTTCTATTTGAGAATCTATGTTGCAAACAAGGCATAACTTTGTGGAGGTTATGTATCTCATATCTCATCTCACTGGATGGGAGATAAAATCATGCTGGCAGCTGCTTGATAGCACATAGCTATATAATGTTGAACGCATATACACAGACATTGTGTTTAATCTGTCATCCATGACATGTTTTGCACTGTCCATCTGCTTTCGGTGAGCAGTCCTTATAGTCTGTGTGCTGTGAAATTGTGTAGGTTGTCCATATGTCTCTCTGGACTAATATCACCAAGACAAATTACTATGCATTCAAAGGACCTTTGAGATAAAAGTGATTCTAATTAATATAAAACCCTTGATTTCTTCTGGAGGCCAACACTGTATGATGTAAACCTTGAATCCTATGTCATGACTCCATCTCAGACAGGTGAAAGGTTTAGCCTATGTCTGCTCTCTGCTGGTCCCCTTAACAAGTCCCCAGGACTTGTTTGTGTTATCCTTGGCTTTTAGCCTAAATGTCCTACTGTATACTTTGTGCTGTTTTTCTGACTAATAAAGTATTCAATCAATCAATCTATCAAAAAACAACATTCTACCCTTTGAAAGTATTTCCCTGTGATCAGATCAAAACAGAAGGGTCAAATATATATCAACCACACCAACTCTTTATGTTGGAGGGCAGAGAGGTGCAAGACCAGACATGATTCATCATCCCAGTGGTAGATGGTTCTCAAAGGAATCTTCTATTATCCCATAAGATATCACATACACTACAGCAATATAAAGAGAACCCATTTCATGCTAAAGGCTATTTCATTTTTGCCACTGAATGCCAAACCATACAAATTCACAGTGTTAATTGAATCAAATCAGAAACAGTAGCCTACAGTAATACATTTCACCAGTACTACTGGACAATTTACCAACAGGAGTAGATTTTGAATAGAACCTCATGGCACTGAACAGTACACCTGATCTACATTTTTCTTTATATTAAAACAAATGTTTAGTTACATCAATCAATCTTATTTTTTCTTTTTTTTTTAAGTATAGGCATTCCCTTGGATAGCTTAATTTATGTTGAATAAGGTGAGGTGACGTAAGGTGTAAGTTTGAGACATTTAAAGGCAAACTCCAGTGCGACTATGAATAGCTTGTTTCTATGGACAGAATTAGATCACCTTGACGCCACACTCGAGATCCTAGACCAGTTCGTCAGATTACTTTAAAAAGCATCTTTATTGTAGCCTATAGTCTGGTGTTACTGTGTGGTTTGGAATCTGCTCTTCAGCCCACTTGCAACTCAGCGTGCTCCACTACCAGACCGCACTATTTACTGAACAGAAATAGTAACATCATCACTTGTGCTTTGACTTTAATAGGACAGGCTCTGATTTCTAAGCTCTTATAATAAAAACGAATAAAGGGAACAAACTAAACCCTTTGCCAAACCCACTTTCAAAAAAGTTTAAAAATAATAACAATTTAAAAAATAATAACAATTTAAATTACTTACTGTTACCAGTTGGCATGCGAGTAGCAAACTGAGAATAAGTCCAGAGATCGAACGGATCCGAGAGCCCATTTTCCACCAACCCAGCACAGGCTGCAACTGCTGGGGAAAGGAAAATCAAGGTCCTTCGCTCCTGGCCACTGGGGTAGTGGTGTTGTGTTGTATGTAATCTATGCACCTTCTTAGATGTTCTTTTCTATAAGAGAAACAAACTGCTCCTGTGCGTCCCGCACCCGGTGGGACTTCATCAACAATATAGCGATCCTCTTAGCGTTTTGTTCTGGGTGAAAATCTAAGCAAAAACGCGATGTTTCAAATGCGCCTATTGAGTCGCTCCACTTTCTCTTGCGCTCCAAAACTTCGACTTGCATGTAATGCCAGGGCAAGTCAGTGAGAGGTCCGACGTGGGGATACACAGCGCTCTGCCCCGAGTAAAAGGCGGAATGGAATTCGGGGAGTGCTGAATAGAAAGACAGTTAATCCCAAAGTGACGAGACGCCACCTAGACCTAGCCTTTAGTTTGCACGATCATACTCCAATCTGGGGCTGAATAATCCAATATAGCTCTCGGAGTCGGATATATAATAGTAAAATCCTACACCTTCCCAAATGTTATGTGAACTCCAAGGGTGTAGGCAAAAATGTAACCAAAAGTATAGTTCTGAGGCTGACTGTAACCAAAATGAAACCAAGTGTAAAAATTTAACTTGAGTTACATAGATAAATTACCACATAAAAGAGCTTGGACATGTTTAAGAATAAATGAGGAACATATTAATAATAGTTATAAGAATGTGCTGTCTTGAGTATGACCTGGACATGAGCCTACCTGCCCCCAAGAGTTTTCATAATGCTTTCAAGGAGACTTAAATTACACCTGAGCCTGAGGTGCTACACATTTTAACTTTTTTTCTTTAGAAAGATACCCTTGCATCTTTGTTACCCCCCCCCCCCCCCCATCCCCAGGCCCCAGTAAATAAAGGACCATGAGCTTGGAATAAACACCCATGGCCGTTAAAAGATTAAGATATTTTTTATTTTTGGCAGGTATTCCAAGCCTATATTACTGCAGACTGACATTTTCTGGATTTCCCTGAGCTTTATTGCCCTCTGTCGGTCATAGATGGTCCATCGCACCTTAGGATATAATTGCCTATTGTATTTTTTAAGCAATGGACACATCACTCTAACATCACGGAAAAGGGCCGGGGGGGGGAGGCGGCATAATTCTCAGTCCTGTGTTGCTATTCTTCCACACATATGCACTATAATATATAAGTTAAACATATTGAAATACATAGTAACTTTTTGTCAAGACTGAGACAAAGTGACTGTGTGACATATACAGTGGAGTTACTGTATGTTTGTGTTCATTCATATAATTGGTGCAAAGAGCAAGTCCCTCAGAGAATTCAGAGCAGCTGCTGCCAATTAAGAGCTGAACCCTGAATAGAACTGGAGTGGAAAAGGGTCTCATTTGCTCTCCAAAACAGACTAATAAGAGGAGCTGAACAGTATGGGCCAATAGGGCATGTGTGCCTCTTCGGAATGTAGCACTTGGGAGAGGGATTCATTTACAATTTTGATTCATTTGAGTTCTAGAGCGTATCACGGGGTTAGGATAGTATAGAATTCCAATAGTAAAGATAACAGTATTATAACCGAGTCACAAGTAAAGGTCTCATGGCAAGGATTTGTTCCTGTGCTTTCTCGGTTTCTCTTGGGTACAAGAATCGATAAAGTGACTCTTCATATGGCTAGCTGCTCTTTCACTTTGCCCTCATATGAGAAGTATCCCAGAGACCACAGTGGTGTCATTAAGGGACTCCTCCCTTGATGCTTGTCAGCAAAGAAATCCTGGAAAATTTGTGTCCAATCTGTTTAGTACAAAGTTCATGCTCTCAACCTATCATTATAGCTCCCAAATCCAATGCACTTCTCTAAAAAGCTGTCTAAAATGCTTGTTTATCCTCAACAGCCCCATAGCAATGAAGGCTGAATCCTCTGTGACTCACAAACACCATCTATTGGACAAGGAACACTATATTTCTCTCTGCCTTGACATTCCCGCCTCTAACCACTGGTCTCCAATAATTCTATGTTCACTATAATTGTTGTTACAACACTGGTGAGAGTATATAGTATGCAACAATCACAATTCCGAATAATAGTGAAAGTACAAGAGAAACAATATGAAACGTATGCAAAATTATACACAATCACCTTTCCCGGACTTACATAGCAACATTCTAGATGGAATGGATATGGAGTTGAACACATCAGCCTTCAGGAGTTGAGATGCATTCAAAAGCTATGAGACAACATTGGAACACAATTTTAATAGCACAGGATCAGCCCTTTTATAACGTCACCTCTAGGCTTAACAGCAAGCTATAAAAAACCCAAACATGATCGACTCTGAATGAGGACGCTTCACTTAACAGTCTATAGTCATTATTAGAATTAGACATGGGACCTAGAGCCAAAGACATCAGGTGAGTCATCACCCTGACATTTAGCCAGCTCTACTGTATGTCATTTCATTCAAATAATTGTAGCACGGTATGTGTTGCCAAGTGGAATACACAGCTGTAGTGGACAGCCCTGACAAAGAGCAAAAGATCAGCCAAAGAATATAAAATGCTTCCGCCCTAGTGGGGTTCAACGCCCTTAGAGTATAACCCCCATACAGCTATACAGGAAGAGATGAGAAGACACATGTGAGAGTAGTTTTCCCTATAACTGCATTTTGGAGATGTATGTGAATCTTATACAGTCAGTGGAAAATGTGGCTCTTTAAGGCCATCTACTGTCAGACCAATTCATGTTTTCTCTGCCAGCAAGATCTCCAACAATCCTCTCCAGACAGACACAGTTAGTGTGAAAGATCTGTCTGGCTTTATTGTCTACTGTTGTACATGGAAATGTAAATATTGAAAACATGTTTTGATAGTGTCGTTATTCAGTGTAATGTACCAACCACAAGACAAACATACCTGGCAATACAAATAAAATACATTCTGATTCTGGACAGTTCATAGAATAGTAAACATAGATACATTTACCCAAAACAAGAAGTATAAAAACAAAAAATGTATAATAAAAATATTTTTTTTGGCAAGTGACGAGGTATAAAATAGGCTTTTTAGACAGTCACAGAAGACAGTGCCCTGATGTTCACAATTCACATGCCAATTAAAACAGATTGTAATTAAAGGTAGAGTAAGTGATATTTTGTGTTAAAATATGTGCTAAATAGAGCTATATTCTGATAGTACTCATTGCTATAGAGTGTTTGTTTTGCTTTAGTAAACAGAAAATGCATTTTCAGTTTGGGATATATATTTGATCCAATCAGGAGAGAGAACTTGCACAGAATACAGATTAAACAAGTTGGAAGTGATGGCACTAAGAAATGAGCCAACAAAATTGGAACTGGAACACATTAAAATTGAAGCTGTACTCTTTCCTGATTGTTCAACTCGCCTGAAAATCTATTTTCTGTTTATTAAAGAGCTGGAGAGACGGGGAGGCTCGGAATGATTACAATCAGAATATAGTGCTTTAACCTTTTGACAAAAATCTTTTGTTTTAACCAAAACATATCACTTACCCTACCTTAAGTTTTCCTTGAAAAGGAAAAGGAAACATGGATCATGCTGATCTTTGTCCCTGTGACGGAGTTTGAAAGTACAGAAGTTTGCGGAGAAAGTTAAAAGAACCCGGCATTTGCTTGTAGCGGCCCAAGGCAGAGTTTTGGGAGACTTCATTGTTAACCTGAAAACAAGCAAAGTCATTGATCAGACATAACAAAAACACAATGTGGGAATTAGAAACCACTATAATGGTAACAGATAAATAAAATAAAAACAAAAAAAGATATAGCTGCAAGCAGCAATAATGCAATCAGCACAATGCAATACACAATATGTGCAATAAGCCATAGAAACACAATAGATTGAAATTGAGAGAAAGAAGCCCATACAATTAGCAAATGAGCATTGGAAACAGCTGAGTGGAGTGCTGAGAGATTGTAGATATTGTAATGTATCTTTGTATAACGTTGCTTGTATTGGCAGATTGCAGAAAAAGAAAACTAACAGATACAATAGGGTGCCTACAGTACGTACTACGTGCTTGGCCCCCTAACAATAGACCCTGATTTCATGCCACAGAGGTGTACTACAAACATCCACCCAATTTAAAGAAACATTAATAGTTGGAGAGAGAATAACAAAAAAACATAACATCATTGTATACCTAAAAATTAATATGATATGTTGCATGAAAATGCAGAGAACCTCACCATCATCAACATTGTGACCAGATCATCAGTAGCAGCATTTTCCTCAAGGATGCCATCCAGCATCTCTACGTACCAGGAGCCTGCCTGAGTGTCTCTCCAAGACACATAACCTGTTGACGTCACACAATGAGAGGCACATTAGCAGGTCAGTTCTGTAAACAACCTAGAAGAACCTACTCTTACATAATAAAGATTGTGAAATCATACTGTATACAGTACATATGCATATCGTTGCTGTCGGGTGGAAACCCTGTATATCCAAAATCGTTCCTTTTTTATTATAATTTTAAAAAAATAGTGACAATATCCGATCAACAAGCAATTAGCATTTAAAATCAAGTAGGGCATTAATTTATGAAAATATATAAAAAGTTGAAATCTGGAGATACAAGGTTTCTGCCTGACGGCAACGATATACAAAAAACACACACCACATACACCCACAAAACCACACAGCTGGCACAAGACTCTATCCTCACACACACACACACACACACCAGGGGAGGTTGAGTAGGACACCAGAATGTCGCTAGGTGTGGGCAGTGTGGCTCTGGCGTCCGTTTCATCAGACGTGCTCAGAGAGTCACTACTGGAGGACATGGGGAGAGCATCTGTCTGGTCATCTGCTCCACTGATGGATGGCCTTGCATCATCATCTGGGGACACCTCAAAGCCTGTATCCTTTTCACCTAGAGGACATCATTAAAGTTCAAATCCTACTTCCCAAATGAGACCCATTCTAAAGCATTACTTGTCAAATAAACCCTAGGTCTGCCAGGGGTTGCATGTTATTTCACTCAATATATATAGGTTATAATGTGTTATTTAAACTTAAGGACGATTCCTGCATCAATACCTGTCATTCATTGTCTATTCAAAGCTTCAGCCAGATATTGTACATAAACAGACCATTTCCATGTTGATGGCTATATTATTTTTTAGATTTTTCTAAGTCTTTTTAACTAAGTCATTAAAATGTCAGAGTTGTTGGTGTGGTAGTGTGGCTTTGTTTTGTGGTAGTAAGGAGAGAGCTAAGGAGTGGAATTCTTGGGCACAACGCATCGATTAGCGGGAATATGGTGCATCCCTTGTGAGACTGGACTGATGATCGGCTGCAGAATAAAAGTATTACTTTTACCAAAAAAACGTATGAGAGTGATTAGTGAAATGTAAACGTATGTTTTCTCATGCCAATAAAGCCCTTTGAATTGAATTGAATTGAATTGATTAGTGAAATAATAATTTGCATAATTTTGTCTGGTCCAAAAGTACAGTTTTTTGCCAGTGCACGGCGGCCATTATCCAGTTGCTTCAGTTTTCGTTGGGGAAGGTACTTTTCCCCTCTAAACAGACACTAGGAGGCAGGTGTCTCACTACAATGGTGCAAACTGCATGCATATATTATATTGTGATGTGGAGTGGAGTGTGACATCTAGTGGTTGAATGTTGTCTATACTCTATAGCACCTTTAAGTCAGTTACTGTATACAACTATTCAGCTGAAATAGTGTAACAATTTCCATGTGGCAATTTTTATTTTGTGATTATACCCGTTTGTATGGCAAGCAGAGTTTTTTTTTAGCTAAATATCATTGTACGGTTAATACATCCTGTGACATTCGTGGGGGAATTTTGGTGGTAAATCAATACTTTCTCCAGGGAATATTTAAGACAAGACTTTTCAAATAAAAAAGTAAAGAAACGCATTAAACTTAACGAGAATGTAACTTTGACCCAAAATAACTGTACAATGATATTTAGCATGTTGGCTTACATATCTCAATGCTCTACAAGTAGATTTACATACTATAATGAGGAGTAAGGAAGCTAGTGGTTTCCTCGGAAATATGACAAACTACGGTATTCTTTGGAAAATGGTCAGCAGTAATCATGAGTATATCATGAGTCATATTTAATGAGCTGAACATTCAAGACCATCGGTATGGTTCTTTAATATCTTCCATGTTAGTTACCTCCTCCACAGGCCTGGATAAAGAAAAGTTTGGGTTTGCCCTGTAACGACGGACAGTGCTGGCCATTGAGGTAGTTTGTGATGAGCTGAACGGGAACAGCGGGTCCATCCACACCATGCACGGCCCCAGGGAAGCGGTTGTGTTGCACCTATAAACATACATAAATACATTTTAATTCAATTTTATTAAAGTGCCAAATCACAACAAGTTGTGCCAATGATGACCACTGGATTTTATTTTTCATTCCAGTCATTCCATCTGGAGCATACCCCATTGCGAATGGTTGCAAATTGAAGAAAAATGCACGACTGATCAGCAAATTTGTAGGCGTCACTTTACAACAAAAACATTTTTATGCTCTCTGTGGCGCAATCATAGGCACAGAAATTGAAAAGTCTATTACCTCTGGCTTTTACAAACAAGGAAACAAGGGAAATTACATTTTATAAATATCATAGTCATAATAATTCAATACCACACACCTCCATTTCATCACAGACAGAATGTATGCATGTCCCATGGGATAGCATGACAACCACACAACAGTCAAATTGTGAATGGTCTTTCTTGGATAAAGTAGACAGCTCATGTTTCATTTGCTGAAATGTGGAGCAAAATGGTAATTATTAATATTATGTTAACAAACATTGGATCAGACCTTTATATATGCAAAAAAGGGAAGAGACCAAGGCACTCTTGCGGTCTCTTGATGGAAAAATTAAAAAGCCTTTAATAGTCTGGCTAATGCATGGCAAGAATAAAAAATTACCCTGCATTAGACAGACTATCAAAGGCTTTTTAATTTTTCCACAAGAGTATTTTGTCACCCATTTGTACCAAAGAGCACCTTGTTGGGGATTTTTACTCCAGCCAAACAGATGCACTCCTGTCTCTCTTTTTTCTACATTGTACTGAGACCTTTATATTTATTTAACTATTCATTAACTGGTCCAGAGGGATTGATTAGCAGAAAATATGATCCTCACTTTAAACTTCAGGTTCGTCTTGACTTCAACAATAAAGTTGAGGGCCTTGAACCTTCTCTCCAGCTTGCCAGAATCTATGTTGGACCCTGTGCGATTGCGCAGCTGGGGATCACACTGGGGATCAAACTCCACATTGTTTATGATGAGGCAGTGTCCGCATGGGCTGGCATCCATTTTATAGCTCTGTGAGCATAGAGATCAAAGGGAAAGGGAGGTTTTAGAACAAATTGTGCTTTAAATATGTGATGCATGCATGTGAGATTAAATAAATAACAACTTTATATACATTTGCCACAATGAGGAACGTGCACCTTGCTGCTACAGTAATCTATGTGTCTTTCTCTTGGTGGTGGAGAGAAAGTGCGTGTTTACCTGAATACTGTCACGTCTTGTTCTCGCTGGTGGCCTTGGTCTCACATACTCCCTCTCAGGTGCTGTGATAAATACATTATTTTAATTATGAAATATTCAAAAACCAAAACCCATTCTTATCAAAAAACCTTTTGTTAAATCACATATCATCTTACATGGAGTGGGAGTAGTGGTGGGCCTCTGTATTGGATGGACAGAGACAGGGTCTTTTACACACTTGTCATTAACATCCATTGGACAGGCTGTTATTGAAAAAAAGAAAATTGTTTACCATATAAAATTCCTTATTTGGGTATTTAAAATATTTTTTTTGTCTCTCTAAATTAATGCTCTTCAGCTGTTTTCCTTGGGAGAAGAAATTGTGATCTCACTTGGATAAATGAAGAACATTATTATTAGTAGTATACAGTACAAATCGGTGTAGTCATTGCATGGCACCACACACTCACAAACTGGAAGAGGCTTGACCACAGGACGGACAACATGGATGCGTGGTGGAGGTAGAGGCTGGATTGGTGCCTGTCCGTTCTGTAGGAGGTCTGCCAAATTCTGCTGATCTGTCTCCTGAAGACACTCCAGGAATAATGGAAAAGCCCGACTCCCACGGGTCTCCAAATCCTGGGCCAACTGTCTGGCCTGGTCCCGTCTGGTCCCTGAGCTCTGATAGGGGATAGAATGACAAGCTTATAACAACTTGAACAGACTGCTTTTAAAGGTAGGGTAAGTGATTTTCTTTGGTTAAAATAAGTGTTAAATAGCTCTATATTCTGATAGTACTCATTTCTATAGAGTGTTTATTCAGTAAAAGGAGTCTCCTTGTCTCTCCAGCTCTTTATAAAACAGAAAATGCATTTTCGTTTCAGTTTCAGTTTCATTTCTAATTTTATCCAATCAGGATAGAGAACTCAATCAGGATATAGATTAAACAAGTGAAATTGGAAGTGATGACACAAAGAAACGAGCAGAAAAAATTGGAACTGGAACACTATAAAAATGAAGCTTAAAAATGGGTACTTTCTCCTGATTGGCTGAGATTTTGACACCTACCGGAAAATGTATTTTCTGTTTATTAAAGCGCTGGAGAGATTGTGTTACTGAACAAACACTCTATAGCAATGATTACTATCAGAATATAGTGCTTTAACCTTTTAACAAAATACTTTTTGTTTTAACCAAAAAATATCACTTACCCTACCTTTAACTGAAATATTACAACCGCCTACAGAATCAATACATAGGTAGGCCTAGCCTATTCAGAGCTATCTCAACACTAATATGGTATGGGTGGCCCCACTGGTCTGGAGAGACAAATACTGTAGGTGTGTGTTAAATGACCCCGCATCAACCACAACGCACCTGTCAATTTGTGTCCCATAATGAGTTCACTGAAGGAAGTTTACATGATGTATTCAGTGCCACGTCAATACGACCCTGTCACCTACACAGAATGTGAATCTCGTGGATAAGTGGAGATATTTGACTAGCTACACATTTTCTGCCAGAACTTTCAAATGGATATGAATTATGAAACTAGATGACAAGAGCTGACCCCGTGTCGCAGCAATTTAGTTAACAATTAAGGTGAGTAGAGTACACATGGAGCTTCAAATTAGAATTCTGCGAGATGTATCCCTTCACGAAAATGCATCGAGCGTGCTTTTATGTGTTTTTATGGAATACATACAACATGACATGTATGGAACACCAGCCATTCTAGGACTGCCATCTACCTTTATCTCATCAATCATGTCTTGGGTGAAAACTCCTTTTTCAAGAAGTCGATCATAGAGATCCGATGGCTTCAAATCTCTCACAAGATTGGTCCTATTTCGCTGGAGAATCTTCTTGTGCATTTCTTCCATTATAAAAAATAAAGTGAAACAAGAAACAACACCCTGTGAAAACAGAAAGAAACGGATAGGTTGATCATGAGTCATTGCTTTACCTGTTTCACAATCACAACTGGAACTAGCCTTGGAACAAGACTAGCCATGGATCACAAGACAGTCTGTCATGACCATATATGACATTCATGTATCAGGGCTAGATCAAGACAATCATAGATGTATTTGAGTTTGACTTGTAATTTCGTATCAGATACTAAAGTAAAAGTTAAACAATTGGTGTTTTTGATTGATTGATTTATTTTACTTTTGTTACTTTATTAACAGTTTGCAAATAGTACGTGGTACGATTACACAATGGTACTAAAAGGCACAAAAAGCCCTCGGGCTTGTTTCCATTGTGGTCCTGTAGCCTTGGATCAAGACTAGCTGTAGTATACAACCCTCGTAGACTTATTTATGATTCTGACGTTTTCAATCTACAACGTCAGAATCATAAATACGTCTACGAGGGTTGTATACTACAGCTAGATCAAGACTATCATAGATGTATTTTTATCGATTGACATTTGATCAAATGTAAAACAGACTCGATAAAATACATAGTCTTGATCCAAGGCTGGTCCTGTGTATTCAATTCATCGAGACATTTAAAGACATACAATACTATACAATAAAATACAAGACAGTCACTGCAAAACCTAATCACTTATGGTCGGATACCTTATCAAGGGAACGTATTATTATTTCTTATCCAGCAGCAACTTACTTGTAGAGACTTGCAGCGAGTTTCCTCGTTCCGATTGCAGTTGCATTCTATATTTCCTTGTTTACATCAGCGGTGGCTTTGATTGGTTGCATGTAAGACTACAATGACAGTATCCTGGTTGGGCGTGGTGTGCGTGATGTTAGTGTCCCCGCCTGCCGACGTACTCATGCGGCTATGCAGAAACGCCACTGAGAAACACTCGGGGGCGGGGCATACCCAAAGCTTTCTTGGGCATACCACGGACAAGGCTGCACGGTGAAGTATATCCAACATACCCTTGAAACATAGGTTTACCTGAAATACTCAAACTCCCAGCATTCCTTTCGCCTTCTTCCCAGCGTTGCCAGATTCTTTTGACAGAAATAAGCAGCCTGGTCTACGAAAACAAGCTCAATGAAAATAGTTTGCTATTAAAAAATATAAATTGGGGAAAAGGTGTGACATTTTGAATATTTCTGAAACATATTAACAACACAATTCGGGGGGGGGGGGGGGGGGGGGGGGGGGGGGGGTGTGGGGGGGGGGGGGGGGGGGGGGGGGGGGGGGGGGGGGGGGTTTCAGAAGGGGATACGCGGACAGGGTCCTTGACATAAATGTTTGAGAGCCACTGGTTTAAACAACGTTATCTACAGATAAGCAACTACACTTTTTTTTCCTTTGTTCCCAATGGAAACAATCCACACACAGTGCTTCCTTGGGTTTAATCTTTTTAGCATCCTTTTGACACATTTTCTGTGTTTTTTTGCAAACTGTTAATAAAGAATTCAATCAATCAATCAATCAATCAATCAATTCAATCCAATCAATCAATACTTTAGAAACAAGCCCAAAAAACCTCAACCCACCAAATTTACAAGCGACTTTACAGAAAAACAAGCCCAAAGTTGCTTACAATAAGCGGACATGGCAACCGTGCGGCTTCCCCTCCCCTCCAGTCCCCTCATCCCCAGCTCCTCCCCCGTCACAGCATCAGCTTCGGACCTGCCAGTGATGCTGTTGCCTCACACACCCGTTGCAACCTGCTGACAGGCATCATTCGGAGCAGTCATCATCATGACGTTAAGCATGTGGCGTAGAATCGGTTGAACCTATTTGTTTGAGGTGATTGATTATACATGCATGATTATGGCCGTGATAAAGCTAGCTATTGCTAACTTGTGTGGGGAAAAATGCATGGATGTTTCCCCCCCTCAAGCTAGCAGATAATTAATCTAACAAGCATTGTTGCAGTCTGGATAACGCTAGTAATGATGTATTTCTGTTGCTCGACATTGTTTCTTTGGTTAATTTGCTGGTTTGGGTCTCATATTTTTGCTTTTAATTACTTGTCACATTTGTATTGGCATTGCATCATTAATGCCAACATTGTATTTGTATCATAATGTACAGTGCAGAGTAGGACTTGGATCAAGACTATCATAGATGTATTTGATCGATTTTGACAGATATTTGCATATCTATGATCAAGTAAAAGTCAGACTTGATAAAATACATCTATGATATAGTCTTGATCCAATGCTAAGTGCAGAGGGTGTTATAGATTTGCCAGCATACTCAGAGGAAATATTTCAATGGGGGCTAATTGTCAAAATGCCAGATTGAGCCCAGAAGAAATTGCCACTAACCGTGCATCTTATACTTTACATTATTAGGTGACGAATGACGATTATGGTACGATTTAGGATGTCTTTGCCATTGGCTTTTGTGGTGGTCCTCTTGGTGCTCCTGACAGGATCGGTATATGGAGCACATGATGCGGACCCCTACAAAATCCTAGGAGTAACCAGAAGTGCAAGCCAAGCTGAGATCAAGAAAGTCTACAAGCGACTTGCTAAAGAATGGTACCAGTTCCCTTTTTACAGTAACCATATGGCTCTTTTCCACTATGATGGATAACCTGAAACTTAAAAACCTGTCAAGTTCTATGATGGGATTTTGTTTATACTTTTCCGTTCTAACCAGAACCACCCCTGGGACATGATTACAAAATATATAATATTTTTCTTTTTAAATCATAAAGTGACAAATAGAAAATCTAATTATGATATAATGAAATTATAAGTTCTGAGTTATGGGTTCCCAGAACTCAGGGTTAGTACAACCTCCTAATCAGGACCCAAATGACTAGGTTCTGAGAACCTTATCTGAAACCGAGCAAATGAGTGTATAGTGTAGTCGAAAAGAGACAATATTCTTACGCTTACGTCAGTAATGAAATAGCCATTAGTTAATAACTAAACCTACAGTATGTTAATGGAGACTGTCCTATCACCCCCCCCATCCACAACCCTCAAAGGCATCCAGACAAGAACAAAAACCCAGACGCAGAAGACATGTTCATCAAGATCACCAAATCTTATGAGGTTAGTGTTATGTATTTAGGTCAAGAATACATTATTTCAATAATATATAAAGTATTGGCACTACTGTTATCTTGGCAGTTCATTGTTCCTTTAAGACAGGTGGTTACGTCATCCCAACGGTCTTCATTGTCACCTGGCTTGTGTGTGAACCAGGTTATAATGTCCATATAATCACATGTTCTTCCCAAATATCTAGATCCTATCCAACGAAGAGAAACGTGCCAACTTCGACCGATATGGACAGACTGACGACACCCAGCCATACGGTCACCACAGCCATCGCCATGACAACTTTTACTTTGACGAGTCCTTCTTTAACTTTCCCTTCAACAACAAAAACAGCAGGGACTTCGCTGACAGCAAATACACACTACACTTTAACCAGTATGTCAACGATGTGGTGCCCGACAGCTTCAAGAGACCATATCTGATCAAGATCACCTCGGACTGGTGCTTCAGTTGCATCCACATCGAGCCTGTCTGGAAGGAGGTGGTGCAGGAGATGGAGACACTAGGTAAAGACTGAAATGATTTTCTACTCAGGCCTTAAAGCACTACCGGTACTGATTTAATTGATTTCACAGTGTTCTACTTTACCTCTGTGTAGACTCATCTGGGACCCAGACCTTAAAGGTCTGGTAACTTTGCTGGAGGGTTCAGGGAAAAACAAAAACGGGTGGTGGCCAATGGCACAACTGCAATAGCATAGCGGTGTCGTATAGAAACATGGGGAGTCCAGCAGTTAACGAGTGTGACCTCCGCACTGGAAGATGCGACTTCATCCACTTCCTTTACTCAGGTTTGAAAAAGCAAAGTAACCAGGCTAATTTAGACAGCAAGTAGAAGAACACCAGGTGAATGTAATTAACTTCTTGGTAGGAGAGAAAACATGGACCAGAGTTGAGAACCACTGAGCTATACTATTCACCTGGCTTAGTCTTCATGAAGGTGGACATCTATGACATTAATGTATGTGTGTGTGTGTGTGTGTGTGTGTGTGTGTGTGTTAATGTATATGTGTGTGTGTGTGTGTGTGTGTGTGTGTGTGTGTGTGTGTGTGTGTGTGTGTGTGTGTGTGTGTGTGTGTGTGTGTGTGTGTGTGTGTGTGTGTGTGTGTGTGTCTTTTGACAGGAGTGGGGATTGGCGTGGTGGATGTGGGCTATGAAAGACGGCTAGCCAATCACCTTGGTGCTCACCGCACACCATCAATACTTGGGGTTATTAATGGCAAAGTGACATTTTTCCATTATGCTTTGGCAAAGGAGCACCTGAGGCAGTTTGTTGAAGACCTCCTTCCCCAGAGACTGGTTGAGAAGGTATTGACAAACAACAAAATACTTGTGTTCATTATGATACAATAGTACAATAATATAAAGTGATTTCTTCCTACAGAGAGGAACACAACATAATTGAATATTGAATATCATAGGAAAAGGTTTTTCATTAATTCTCTTTCTACCGCATTCTTACATTCATCAACTAATGCATCGGCATGTAATATCTGTCAACTGTGTTTCAGGTCACAGACAGGAATGATCTCCAGTTCTTGAAAAGCTGGCATGAGCTCAACAAGCCTCACGTACTTCTCTTCGACCAAGTGCCTGTAGTTCCTCTGCTGTACAAAGTAGGTTCCCACCAGAAAGGTTTCCACGGAGAAAAGTATTTGTTGTGAACACATTTATTTTGTCCTTCTCCATAGCTGACAGCATTTGCCTATAAAGACTACCTGCAGTTTGGCTATGTGGACCAGGGTCTTTCGGAAACGGTTAATCTGCTGAAACAGTTCAACATCAACACATATGCACCCACCATGCTGGTCTTCAAGGAGAACACAGACAAGCCAGCTGACATTATACAGGTTAGACAAATACAGGACAGAAGGAGGACTGAGTCATTTTCACCTGTTTGATTTAATAATTAAATTACATCTAAATACTGTAACAATATAGGTATCGTATTGATGTGTGTTTCTGTCAACTTCTTTTCACATCTGCAATGGTTAGACATCTGTAATATTGAGTTGTATCTATTTTTGACATGTCGTTCTTCACAGGCCAAGGGGATGAAAAAGCTAATTATTGATGAGTTCATATCAAACAACAAATTTCTTCTTGTTCCACGGCTGGTGAATCAGAAGCTCTTTGATGAGATCTGCCCTGTCAAACAGTTCCATCGACGCAGGAAGTATGCTTACATTTTTTGTCCCTTTTAGTGTGTGTGTACATACATGTGTGCCTGCATGCATGCATCATTATAACCTTTATCTAAACAGTAAAAACATTGAGACCTAGGTCTTTTTGCAAGAATGAAGTGGCCAAGAGGGGGGTAGGTTACACAGATTCACAAAAAAGACAGACATAAAAGGACAATACAAAGCACAGCCATATATGACTGACAGACTACCGATGTTACTCCTAGGATAAACAGAATGTGGTGGTCAACTGTATTGAATGCCTCTTTCAGATTGATAAATAAAGCAGCCCTGACATCATCTAAGACATTTAGACAGTACAGAATTTTAAATCTCATAAGAATCCAGGAGACATTTGATTTACAGTTTTGTAGAATTTTCTATTTTAGGCTTACTATTTGTTTGCTATTTTGAGTGTTTACTTATCCAATCTGATTCATGTCTGTGCTATAGATACTGTGTCCTGTTAATGACGGGTGAAGAAGATACATTTTCTTCTGGGAACGAGGCTTTCCTCTCATTTGCCTCCACTAACAACAACGAGGTGGTGAGATTTGCCTATGTCTACCAGAGGCTCCAGCAGCCACTGTGTGATGTCCTGATGCCGAACACAGATGACACGCCATCTCCACCACCACCACAGGTACGTGCTGATCCACCACGGCTACATACTGCATGTGTTGCCAGGGCTTTGCCATGTTGAATTTATCTTCTTGACGTGATGTCTTTGCCGTTTCAATGCATAGGCTATTAGTATTATGTATAATACTATACATTAACTTCTTCAGAACTTTTTTGAATCCTTGAAACTTTTTTTTTTTTTTTTAAGATATTTGTTTGGGCTTTTTCTGCCTTTTATTGATAGGAAAGTAGGCTGACAGGAAATGGGGAGCGAGATGGGGGGGTGACACACAGCAAAGGTCATCGGGATCGGGAGTCGAACCCGCGACACGCTGTCAAGCGGGATTATCATCAGCATATGTGGTATGCACCTGGACCGCTAGGTCAGCGGACGCCCCGAAACTTGAACTTTTGTTCTCAAGAAGTCTTTTGTTCATAATAATAATATGAATAATTGTGTCCCCGACCCCTTTTGTTGTTGTAGGGATATTTTTGTCAAGTACATCATTTGCACATACCTGAAAATCATCCTCTGCGTTTACCCTTCCTAACTATTAGGAGCAGTGGGCGACTATTTTTAACAGCACCCTGGGAGCAGTTAGGGGTTAAGTGTCTTGCTCAGGGACACTTTGACACGGTTTTACAGTGCAGCACAGTGCAGCTATTTTAGTTGCCTATGCACTCAATACAAAATGTATGAAATGATACCTATAGAAAATTTAATAAAGTAATATATTTGGGACCTGGGATTAGAGCATGGGTGGGTATTTTTTCATTATATATGATTTGTTTTTATTTCAATTTCTTTTATGTTTTTCTAATTTTTGGGAGGACGTGCTCCTTTTAAAAAAATGGACTAGAGTCCTTCCGTGTGCCTCTGTTTGTATGCTTTCTGACTGCATTGTGGTGTGGATTTGTATGTGCGTGCAGGTTGTAATCCTAGAAAGGCGGAATGCTGCAGGGAAGGTACTGTACAAACCGGTGACGGCATGGAACGGCAGTGACGAGGACAGGCTGCGACTTGTGGAAGAGCTGCAGCGACTCCAGAAGGACCCTTCCATCCTCAACTATGATGCCATGCTGCCGGAGCTCAACAACGAGTTTGCCTCTGTAAATTATTTGTAATAATAAGGAAAAGGAATATTGAGCATAGTCTGAAAGACTTAATTTAATCCTTCACAGCTACAGAGTTCATTTTACATTTACTGGAACTATCAACTAATTCTAATCGGACAAAATATTTAATATTATATTACAGATGTTTGTAATCCGGTGGATCTATGCATCTTATGACTACCTTACTGAAGTCATCGATGACATTCTGCATAATAACTGGTAAGTTTTAGCTTTGAATTAATAGTATTAATTTAATTCAGTTATGCCGGTAAAGTGTATCAACAGATTAAAAATCATTTGGCTTAATTAATCCATATCACAAATATTGTTATGTGAATTATCTTTTAGAAATGTGGTTTGTCTTGTAGAATATTGGGAGAAAAAACTTCTTTAGATTGTGATCTACCATTATACTACTGTATAGACTGAGATGTGTGTACTGAATCTTGTACTAAGACATGTCTGGTGTTTTTGCAGGCGTGACATGATGCCTCTTCTGTCTCTCATCTTCTCTGCCTTGTTCATCTTGTTTGGAACTGTAGTCGTCCAGGCTTTCAGGTAGGATTTACTTGTTTAGATCCATTCAACACTCATATTCATGCAGTCCACAGTGACAGTACACAAAAACTCTCGTACAAGATGGAGACGGGACAGTAAAATCAAGACATCCTATTAATGAGTTCTATTCCAGTGCACGACCTAAGAGAAAACTTGCTCAGAAATGTAGCCTTTCTTTCTGATTTCAGTGACTCAAGTGAAGATAAGCCGACAAAACCAAAACCAAAAGATGGAACAAACACAGAAAATGGGTCACAGGGTGCCAGTACCACTTTAAGGTAAGCCAATGTCTATATTGCAGTATATACAGTAGATATAATACGCTCAAGTACTGTATATAACGCAACCATTGTTTATGTGGTTAAACATCAAGCTCTCTCCATAACAGGATTGAACACTCTCTCAGACCTAATATGAACTAATGTTTTCTATGTATCTCAGTCGGCCGCCTAAGAAGAATTTTGTGGAGGTGACAGAGCTGACAGATATTACATACACCAGCAACCTGGTGAAGCTGAGGCCTGGACACATGAATGTAGTGCTTGTCCTAACAGATGCCTCCAAGAACATTCTCCTCAGCAAATTTGCCAAAGAGGTCTACTCCTTCACAGGGTGAGCTGATCATCTTACATACTGTATTGTGTAGCACGAAGTACTATATATATATTCTTTTTTTTCTCCATTGTCGGGCAGAAATCAAAAGTATTGAGACAAACATGTCATACAAGTTTTCTCTTTTTTTCACAATGACAAAAAAACAAAGACAAGACACAAAAAACAGCAACAATAAAAAAAACAATAACAACAACCCACCACCCACACACACACACACACCCTAGGTACAGTACAAGTTCCATCTTTATATTTGCATTAAAAACATGATACAATATGTCATTAGTTACAAGGACGCAGTGATGGTAACAAAGATATAAAAGAACCCCATATTTTCTCATATGTTGCAGGTTTCCTCCTTATATTGTATAAAATCTTTTCAGGAGTACAATATGGAGTCAATTCGTTCAACCAATGTGGCTGAGAGGGAGAGTTTTCAGATTTCCAGTTTTGAAGAATACATTTTATCCCAGCTGTGCCAGCCAGCAAAATAAAATATTTCTTATGATGGCTTAACGCGAGTCCCTCTATGTCTCCCAAAATCCAAATCCTAGGGTCGGGTACTATTTCAGACTCTACTATTTCTGAAGTTGTTCTAAAAATATATTTCCAAAACTCCTCCAAGTGCGGACAGCTCCACAGCATATGAAGTAAATTTCCATCAGAGATGATTTTGCATCTCTGGCAGTTGGAGGAATCATTATTGAATATTTTATGTAATCTATGTGGAGTATAGTAGGTTCTATTAAAAATGTTAAACTGCGGGGGCACGGTGGCGCAGTCGCCTCACAGCTAGAAGGTCCTGGTCGTGGGCGCTGGGGCCGTGTTCTCTCCTCCGTGTCATCAGCGCCCATACCCTAGGTGGGGTTGGTGAAAGGGCCTCTCTGTGTGGAGTTTGCATGTTCTCCCCGTGTCTCCTAGGGTAGGTACCCTCACAAAAACATGCAGTAATCCTGGTCTCTATACTGCCTCCCCCTGGTCAGCCGGGGCGCCTGATGGAGGGGAAAGGAACTGGTTGGAATAACGTGTTCCTTCCACGCGCTACGTCTAACCAGGGAACCTCCCCCCTTTCAGGTGATAAGTAGCGGCTTGCTAGCTCTCATGCATTGAAGGAGGCATGAGCTCGGCTCTAGGCTCTCCCTAGGCTGGCAGAGGGAGTGTAGCGCCCAGGATTACTTAGACAAAATACAAAATACAAAATAAAAATGTAATAAAAAATTTAAACTGCATTTGTCTGTGTTTAGTGGATATTAAGAAAGTCTGAGAACATTCAAGCATGTTATGCCAATCGATGTCATCATAGATGTCCCCCAAATCAGATTCCCATTGTTGCTTTACAGGCATAGTATTGTAGAGTGGTAGATGACTAATCATTATGTCATATATAGAAGATGTCATGGCCTTTAGTGGTAGAGCAGAGTTTACTGAGAACATGTTTTTCAAACGGGGACTCAGGTGGCATGTGTGGGAAGTCTGATGAGGTACTACGAACCCAGTTTCTGATATGAAAGTATTTGAAAAAAGAAATATTTGGAAGGTTGAATTGTTCGGATAGTTGTTGGAAACTTGCAAAGACGTCTTTGCAATATAGGTCATCGACTGTCTCAATTCTACTGTTAATCCACCTTTCTAAGTGTTTTGTCCGAGCCGGGGTAAGGAATTCTTGGATTATTTCAAAAGGGAGTATTTGTGAGTATTGAGATATTTAAACCAATGATGGAATGGGATTCGTGCCATGCATGGAAGGAGTTCAGGATTATAGGATTCTTGGTTACATTCAAAATAAAGGTATTTTTTAGAGCCTAAAAAGGGGATTACTTTCAAGGGAATGTTTTTTAATTCCTGTTGGTTGATAACCATCTAGCCTCGTTACCCTCCGAGTGTAGTCAACACCAGATCGAACGGAACTGAGCAGCTAGGTAGTAAAGTCTGAAATTAGGGAGTTTTAATCCTCCCTTGGCATAAGGTGCATGAAGAGTAGAAAGCTTCACCCTGGGAACTTTCCATTTGAGCTATTTTTGAAAGATTTTTATCTTAAAAAAAAGGTTTCATGTAATGACATGCCCAAAATACGCGCCAGGTTGAAAGTGGTTTAGTCTGTTAACAAGAGCTTGTGGCTAAATAATATTGGATCCATTAGAACACAAGTTCTTTTGTTTGTTTACGGAAAAGTAACGGTGTTTGACATACAAGGTTTCCACTTGACAGCAACAATATGATACAAGAATGTATGCGTTTTAAACATTAGGAAAAAGCGCCCTTGCGTGTTAGGCCCCTTGCTACCTGAAAACCAGCACCGCAACACTGTCGGCTCTCCCAGCTGTCCCCATCGCTTTCAAGTGTAATATATATTTATCATGTATAATATGGCGTGCATGTACTGTAGGCAGCATTTAATTTTAGTTCTGAAAAAGTGGCAGATTTATTGCAGAATGTGATTTTATTATTACATTTATTTGAATGAATCACTTACAGACAACAACTAAAGTAGTTCTTCCCTCATATAAAAACCTTCGCGCTGGTGGTTATCTTTCCCCTGGAGAAGGCAGTGTAGCACTGGCCATGACGCAGGTAGATGCCAACTCATTAATTCTCTTGGCCCCGACCTTTGTTGATGGTTGATTGAGAAGCCAGGCAGCACGTGTAAAGGTTCCAGGCTGGCAGATCAGTCCTGATGTGCTGTCTGCTGTGCTGTCTGCGGTGTTGTTTTAACTACCCTCTGTAGAGCCTTGGCTTGCAGTCGTGAGTAGAGCATCTTCCATACCTTCGCCATTGCCATGCCACCTTAGCAACAGTGTCCACATGATGTGATCAGCTCAGGTCCTTGCTGATGTGAGCCCAGAGGAACCTGAAGCAGCCCACTTTCAATTGCAGCCCTGTTAATGCGAATGGGGGCATGTTCCTCCTTGCAGCTCTCTGTAGAATACACATGTACGCAGTAGGGTGGGCCCCTTAGTGGACACAATCTGGGTCAGTAATGGACTGTTTATGTAAAGTGTACAAATTGTATGCAAATTGAAAGGGGGAAAAGCAGGCTGTTCAAAGGCCCGACCCATGAGCGATATTTGTGCCAAGTTTGGAAGCAATTGGACAACTTCTGTGCTGTGGGAACGCAAACGCACGTGCACACACACACACACACACACACACACACACACACACACACACACACACACACACACACACACACACACACACACACACACACACACACACACACACACACACACACACACATTCGAGTAGTAGATGAGATAAGGTTACACGCAGCTATTCAAAGCTTGTCAGGCTATCATGTACATTGATATTGGTTCAGTTGTACTTTTCACATTCTGCTTCCGTAGGAGCGCAACGCTGCACTTCTCCTTCCTGAATGTTGACAAGCACAGCGAGTGGATGGACACACTGCTGGAATACGCCCAGGATGCCATGCAGATCGACACGGATGAGGACGAGGGAGAAACCCACAAGATGGACTACACCGGCTATGTTCTGGCACTCAATGGACACAAAAAGTACCTTTGTCTTTTTAAGCCCGTCTATACCGGGGAAGACCTGGACAGCAAGTCGTCCGAGGATGAAGGGGCCACCACAGGGGGGAAGCCGACACGTAGGACGAGCCGATCTCGCTCCATGGCCACCCTGCAGATCCACCACAAGCTGGACCGCCTGGGGCTGTGGATGGAGAGGCTGTTGGAAGGTACTCTGCCTCGCTACTACATCCCCGCCTGGCCAGGACTGGACAAGATCACATCTAGTAAATAGAGAGACTATTAAACCTGATTTATACTTCGTTGTATGATGCTTTCACGCACCGAATATAGCCGATCTACGAGCTCACACCGTCGTGAGCTTGCAAATCTGCTATTTTCGGTATGTGACACCGGCTACCTGTTTTCCAGCTGTTGCATTGAAACGGTTTGCCTCAAGTTCTGCTGAAGTTAGGCTAGATTGCCTTTTTTTGCACTTGAGTTAGACCCTACATGTTACAGACATGTTCTTAGGCTGAGTCAACCTTACATGTAGGGCTGCACCGAATAGTTTGAAGCTTCAGTCATAGGTTCAAGGTTCTTTATTGTTACGTCTTGTGTACAGGTACATAAGAGTATAAAAAGTTTTTTTATTTGTACATTGTAGCAGCAAAGTAACAGTGATAAACAACAATAATATGCTAGGAGAAAAAAATAACATATATACATATACAATAATACATATTGGTTCTGCATAGTTGCAGATAATGTTGAGGCTGCATTGCATCTTAACTAAATTAGTCAGATGTAACACTTTTCAAATTGAGGATTTCTATTTTATGAGGAAGCTTGAAGAAGCTTTGAATGTCAAAGTGACATTCAGTACAGCCCTAGTTCCATGGTTGATGTCACGTAACTGCCGTGGGCCAGTTCTCATCCTAGTTTCACTCACAGCATGCTGTTCATTTTCACTTGTTTTATAATTTCAGGCAAATGCTGCTGCTACAGTCTTTACACTAGCCAACTGATTCACCGTGGCCCCCAATAGTGTTCTGCCTTCATGACCATCAGTCCTATTCACTCCAAACCGATGTAATCAATCACCTTTTGACAGGATATTTTACTTAGTCTTGATTGATGAATACTGTGAATAGAGATGCATGTCTCTAGAACTAGCTTTCTTTGCCTTTTTTAATCAACATTTTCTTTTTTAATTGAGATGTTATTTCTTGAATGCTAATGTTAAAATGCCTGTGCAATAGACTTCTGCTGTAATGACAATGCCTTCCCTTTGCCCTTTGTTGTGAGGGTTTTGTGTTCTTCCTTGCTCGTGATTCCAAAAGGAGGAATGTGTTGGGGAGCTGTCGGGCTTGTGCTGTAAAGTATACAGATTATATATTACAAACAAAGGAGTTATAAAGCAGCCACCGTTCAAAAACCTCACTGAGCTGATAGTTTCATGTAGCAAACAAGGAACCCATGTGATTTAAGTCTATTCAAAAGTAACTTAATTTCTGGTTATGAATAAGTTCCATATGGCTACTGATTATGTAAAACAACTGTTATGGTATTGAATGACAAGTAAAGCTTAGTGCGCGTGGTTCATTAATGTAATTTATTTCATTTCTCTTTTGTAAACATGTACATGAATTTATCATAAAGCTGTAGTCATTTTGTTCTTGTTACAAAGGAAACCCTAAGGAAAAATATGCCTGTTGGTAGATATTTTACTGGATCGATCTCCAATAGTGCATAGATCCTCTCACTGGTTGTAATAAAATGTGTTATGTTTATATATTAATATACATTTTTTATTGTTTGAACCAAATGTGTCCTCTGCTCACACACCTTATTCTATCAAAACAAATCTGATAGGCTGATAAGTCCACTGGGGACCACAGTGGAAATAAGTCGACTTTACTGTGTTTTTTATCCTCGATTGTCATTTAACCTTCTGTGTATGATTGTTGCAAGCAATTAAATAAATCAAATCAAAATTAAATAATCAGCAAATGCCAAGTCCAACATAAAATCAATTAATCTGTTTGTTGCTCCTAATTGGTAGCAATTTTGTTTTGGAAGGAAACATCATTTCAAAAAGCAGGTTGGCAGAAGTTTCCCGTTGAAAACAAGAAAAGAAAAATGTTAGTATAAAAAATTCTGGTAAATATTCTGTACCTGTAGTGTCATAAGACGGAGACACTACAGGTAGACCACATCCAACGATCACATTCAACTAGATTTAGGCCATGGCAGCCCCGATCTCAACTCCCTATATAGAATCAAAACAACAATGCAGTGTGGTCTCTACAGGACTGACAGCAGTGCCCAATGACACGTGCAGTAGAAGAGACTAACTTAAAGGTCATATGAGGGTGAGACCATCTTGATTAAGACGTCAAAGTTCAACCTGCTCTATTGATGTCATGTCATTCATGTACTCTGACTTCTCTGGTGACATACTCTATGTACTGTAGCTATGTATTATTATATTTGTTAATGTCTTCATTGACTGTCATGTTACACAGAAATGAATACGATTCAAATGAAATTGGTGGGTCAGTGAAAGCAAGTAGCCTAAGCCGTATCTGGCTGCGGTGTATTCTCCTGTGCAACTGGTGTGCTGGAAATTAAATGTCCAAGTACAAGGAGGGAATAGGCAAAGGGATCCAGAGACGTCTGATACATAATTTTGACAGTGATCTGCAACCTACCCACTGTGTCTGTGTCTGCGTCTGTGTGTGTGTGTGTGTGTGTGTGCGCGCACGCACGTGTGTAAGATCACTTCAGCAGTGGAAGGTGAAATGTTCAGGTCTGGTTTGTGTGCCAGGTGAGTGAGTTCAAACTATAGGGACTGAATTTTCCTATCTATTTGAGACCATAATCTGTCGTTTTAAATCAGAATTCTGCTTTTAGCAAAAGCTGATTGATATTCCATACTTTTAGTACGTTTCTAGTAGAGTCTTTTTTAGAGTCTAAAATTATAGGTCTAGGTGTGGCGCAGTCGGTAGCGCTGTCGCCTCACAGCTAGAAGGTCCTGGGTTTAATTCCCGCCGTGGGCGCTGGGACCGTGTCTTCTCCTCCGCGTCATCAGCGTCCATACCCTAGGTGGGGTTGGCGAAAGGGCCTACTCTGTGTGGAGTTTGCATGTTCTCCCCGTGTCCCCTAGGGTAGTTAATACCCTCACAAAAACATGTTATCCTGGTCGCTATACCGCCTCCCCCATAAGCCGGGGTGCCTGATGGAGGGGAAGGGAACTGGTTGGAATAACGTGTTCCTTCCACGCGCTGCGTCCAACCGGGGAAACTCCCCCCTGTCAGGTGACAAGAAGGTCAGTTGGCTCTCATGCATTGAAGGAGGCATGAGCTCGGCCCTGGGCTCCCTAGGCTGGTGGGGGGAGTGTAGCGCCCAGGATCACTTAGAAAATTGGCACCGGGTGAAAAAAAAAGGGTTACAAAAAAATATTTTAAAAAAATATAATAATAATATATATATATATATATATATATATATATATATATATATATATATATATATATATATATATATAGGTCTAAACTTGGGCTGTCCTTTAAACTGACATATCCCAACAATGCAATTCCACCCCCTTCCCTGGAGCCCCCACTTTGAAAACCTGTGGCCTAGGTGTCACCAAGTCGCTGTTTCTGAATTCATTGACCAAAACCAAAATCCAATGAGAAATGAGGGAACGCCCAACTACACCCCCCTGATTATGTTAGAGTCATAGTTTGCTTAGATGAAGGTTATTGTTGAAAAAACTCGCAGACATTAATTCATTTCGAAATACAATACAATACAGACAAGACCTCTTTTAAAAATGTGCTGTAGGGTGAGCAGTTTTGACCAGTCAAGGCAGTTGTAATAGAAGGATCATACCAGAAGGTGTCTCTCTCTCCTCACTGTTTTCACAGTGAATCCCTGTCATTGAGATCGAGGCTGGAGCACATTTAATCATTTGGTGCTACAGTTAAGGCTCTAGGCTACTAACAGAATAACAGTTAAGGCTCTAGGCTACTAACAGACGCCTGTATGCCTAAATGGCAAGGAATTGATCCCATGTTGTCTGAAGAAGAATCTGTATACTGCATTGATGTATCATTTCAGTATCTATAGACCCCACACAATGCAATGTACGTACATGTCACATGCCATTCTTTTCATAAGTGTTATATGTGTGAATGTGAGGAATGAAATATGTGGAAGAGAGACCTAATGTACTTGAAAAATAAACCTCAATCATTTTATTTGTTTTATTTTTTATATATATAGTCTACTCTTCAAACCTTGATTTGTAAGGTAAAAAAAAACATTCAAATGTTTCCAAAGGGAAACTACAAAATGGCTTCCTGCCTGTCAAATAATCTATTCAAGAATACTACTCCTGGTTTATAAAGTATTAAGTGGTTTAGGACCAAGATACATTTATGATGTTCTGCTACATAATGAACCATCTGGTCAAAATTAAATGGTAGAACAAACTCCCAGAAAACTGCATACAGTTTACTGTTGCCTTTTATTCAGGTTTTTGATTAATTTCCTGAAAGAGCAGTGTTCACTCCGTTTCCACTCACTGTAAACAGTTAAGTTTAATCAAAGTACGTCCAAGACTATTGTGTCTGTTTACTTGCACAGGTGGTGGGGAGCAGCAGCAGAGAGAAGCAACCTGTCCCAGGATTTGGTGGCTTCATCTCAGCTACTGGTGACAAGCCCTTCCAAAAATCAAAATTTGACTAGACCCTCCCCCTCACCCCTATAGTCGCCAACCTGGGTGTAAAAATGGACCCCCACATACAGTATAACTTTCTAATTCCACATTAAACGCCTCAGAAACATAGCCAAACTCCATCCTACACTCATCCTGCCAGCTGCAGATCCTTACCCATCAGTGCATCCTCAGCAATGCTCCCTCCTACCTCAGGGAACTCCTCACACCACAGACCTCCACCCACTCCCTCCGCTCTGGAAATTTCAACTCACTACATCGCCCCCAAGACGAAGCTCCGCACCATGGGGGACGGGCCTTCTTCTCAGCTGCTCGGCTGTGGAATGCCCTCCCTGACCATCTGAGAGCACTACAGTGGAAGTGGAAAACCTTTTTTAACAAGGCATTTGGCTAGATGCATTGGTTTGATTTGTTGTGTTTTTTAAAAACTTTTTAACTTTCGTTTTTGCTGTGTATAGTTGGGTGAGGGGGTCTCATGTCACTGTTTTCAATGTTTTACATTTGTTGTTTTATTTTGACTTGTAGTAGCCTGGTAAACCCTCCCTCCGGAAATCTCATTTCTATTTGATTCTTCTGGAATCAAATAGAAATGAGATTTCCGGAGGGAGGGTTTACCAGGCTAGACTTGTAGCACTTTGAGATTTGTTTCAAATGGAACGTGAGGTCAGGTGTAACACAAACATATGGGGCCTATTTCACTAACGGTCGTAAACTTCCGACATTATTTGTGTGTAAATGGTTGCGTATATTGCATAAGTCAATTTTGAGATTCATGAAAGGGGGTGCAGAGCCTTGATTTGTGCGGATCACAGGTGTATCTCATGACAAGTGCGCTCCCGTGGATATCATTTGTATAATTGCATTATGCCACGCTCCATTTAAGACCATAAAAGGCAACTGGAAACATCCGTCAGATGAAAAACATCACTCGTCAAAATGAACTGATCTGCAAGCTTACGTGTTGCAACGCACCACCTTGACAACTTGTAGATCAGTATATTTTCAAAGTCAATTTTTTTGTTTAACCTCACGACCAAAGGCTAATAAAATTTTAAAGGGATATTCTAAACCCCTTCTACTGAACAATTGCTCGCTCACCTTTGCCCAGGTAAAAAGACGATGCTGGAATCCGCATATATCTATATATTTTGATCAGAGCTTTATTGATTACTGAGTCTTTTGGACAAACATATCATATCCACTGTCCTACATCGGAATTTGATATGGAGTAATGGACACAGCTAGATTTCATCCATACTGTATCCTCATCAGATAGTAAGACTAAGCGTTCATGTGATGTGGTCAATATTATAAATTAATATGGAGTTGGCATGAAAGTCCAATACACAAAACTGTGGCCACACTTGCAGAAACAGCAAACACGTGGAGGGACCTAATAATTCAGCTCTAAATACATCAACTGAAAATAAATAAAACATCTGTTGAATTTGCATCATAATATGCAGTAGATCGTTTGACATCTTTTTTCTTTATACGTGATGACAAATGTTGGGCACATACCGTAAATATTTTATTTGAGGTGTGGCACCATTGTAATTGATTTTGCATTAAGAAAGGCATTCTAATAACATACTAAAGGTTTGAGGTATATAAGTCTGCTCCCGAGCAGACGTGAGTTTGAGTGTACATGTCCACCAAATCCATGGACAATTATTTTCTTTAATGAATCAGACTCTGTTCATGGAAAGGTGCGGATATGTACAAAATCTGTGCAGAACCAAGTTTATTGAATGAGGCCCATGGACTCCCTCCTTCCCAGTCCCCAAACACAGCCAGCCAACATCAGTTGAAAATCCCCAAAATAGAGATTTATGGTAGGATTGACAAAAATGTTTAAGTCAACTCAGGCTGGACTCTAAACTCCTATTCAAAAGAATGCCCTATATTATAAAGAAAATAAAAGTACAATATCTTACCTATAATATAACTAAAGAAAAACATGAACACACAAACTAGTTACAGAAAGGCCACCCATTCCTACAGTACCAAGGCTGTATACTAACCCACATGAACACAATTCTAAAACACTGGTAAACACTGAAACACAGTACTGGTATGTTTGGAGGCTTGTCAGAAGAAAAATGAATAAATATTGGCGACACCCAGACACAGCCAGCTTTATAGTCCACAGCCTGGTCACAGGAGCCAATCACCAGCAGGGTCCATCTAGTAGCCAAGTTTTCCTCCGAGGTGGAAAGACTGGTGATGCGAGGTTAGTAGCCAAGCAGTGAGCACTCACATTCAGACGCCACCATTCACATCAGCTGGTAGTCAATCACTACTTACTCACTCACTCATGCACACACGCACACACGCGCACACACGCACGCACGCACGCACGCGCACACGCACACGCACACGCACACACACACACACACACACACACACACACACCCACACCCACACCCACACCCACACACAACACACAAGGAACTACACATATGACCCATATGAAAAATACATCCATGGGGTGCATCTGCAGATCTGTATGGTATTGCCTCACTGCTCGCTAGATGTGCATTGTGGAGTCTTACTCAACTGGCGAGATGCTATCCCACCCAAGCTCAGTCAGTGGCTTTGCGGCATATCCTTTTTTTTGGAAGGCTTTGAAGAAAGCCTTCTGAGTTTTCGTTTTTCTCCCCTACTTGATAGTGAATTTCAAATGGGAAAAACAATGTGTCAGATTTTGATCACTAATACATGTGCTACAGTGTATGAGTTTGCGCCGAAAATAAATATTCATTTCATGTCTTTGTGACTCACAAAGACATGAAATACCTGTAACGAGTAAGGCTCACTCACAAAAATTGTGAGCAATTAAGCCAGAAGAAGCTCCCTTCAAAAGGCACATTCAGTGCCCCATGAATTCCAGTTTATAAAAATATTTCAATCAAATGATCGTTCACTTAGCAGCGGGCACATTAGAGACAGAATACATCTATGTTGGGCTTATGCTTAATTGATATGCCTTCGTATGACAAAATATAAATCAGGCATTATACGGTCGGCAGGTGTTTTGCGAGTGCCTCCACTCTCCACCACCTCACGACCATGTCAGTCTGACATCTGAAAAGGATTCATTCAACCCCAGTTACAGGAGGAGTGAGTGAGTATAGTGGAGCAGTGCATGTAATCGACACGAACAGAACATATTGTTTTGGCATATGATCCACTTTCATTTTGGCTTATATCCAGGTAGGGGGACATCTGAATGCACTATACGAACAGGATCAGTGCCTCTATTTTCAGATACAATCTTAATATAATTGCTTAGGAGGAGCAAGGTGAAAATACAATCACCTTGTGACCTCAATAATCCAAAACATCTGACAAAAATGATGTAGCAGCTGCGTTTCTCATCTGCCTTACTAATTATAATTTCACTCTATTAGAAATGGAAGAACAATATCCTTATTGGCTAGTGTGGAAGTTACCATGGGAATGTTTGTTCTGTTGTGCCCGGTTCCCAAAAGGAATTGGAATATTGGCTTCACTACTCACAGCAGAGTCAGAGCTGCCAGGGGTCAGCAAAAAGAATTATGAATATAGCTTCAAGCAGCAATGAAGCGACCAGGCACAATTAAAGATGGAGGAATGGGGCTTTGAGGAATTGGGTTGCTGGTGTTGATAAAGCCAATGACTCATAATGTGAAATAAGTTTTCATTCTAAAGATAGAAATTCTATAGCACTTTTCACAGAGAGAACTCACAAAGTGCTTTACATTACATTACATTACGGTCATTTAGAAGACGCTTTTATCCAAGGCGACTTACAATAAGTGCATTCAACATAGGTAGGGAACAAAACTACTTATCACCAGAAGTATTAAGTGCATTCTCTTCTAATACAATCAACTAAGAGTATACCTAGCGCTAAAGTAAAAGTGCCATATATCAGCTACCTACTTTCATAAACAGATGAGACAAAATAGGAAAATCAAATGAGCAAGAGCTAAAACAAATAAGTGTATTGAATAAACAAGATCCAATAAAACACAAAAACAAGAGTTTGTACAACTAGTTAACAAGTAGGCAAGGCGAAGAGGAAGAGGTGGGTTTTCAGCCTGCGGCGAAAGATGGGCAGTGACTCTGCTGTCCTGACATCAGTTCATTCCACCACTGTGGGGCAGAAAAAAGCCTTACATACAACATACATACAACAGGAAAAAAAAACAGCAAGAAACATTCAAATGATTAGAAACAACAAAAACACAAACTGTACAATGCATCTCAGAAAAACAAAACAGCAGTCACATTTCACACCTGGAGGAGAAGCTCAATGACATTCCGCAAATGCTTGTTGAAACAGTAGTGTAGAGACCTTAATGGCAGACAGACACTCATTTAAAACAGTAAAATTAGAAATAATATCATCAAGGCAGTCAGGTTTAAAAGAGCAATACAGCTGGATATCATCCGCGTAAAGGTGGTCAGGCGACCTTCATCGGTGTAAAGCTTTGCCCTGATGAAGTATGCAGAACCTCCTTCCCTTATATGTTTCAGTTTTCTTGTACCGTGGCCAATTCTAGTCGTGGGTGCGGTGATTTTTCCCCAAACACAAGATATCCTGAAATCTACTGGGTGTATTGCCATTAAACTTGCTATGTGCACTCCCTGGAGGATCAACCTTAACCATTTGAGTGGCTCATTTCATCTATTATCACCCTCAGTCCATAATGTGAAGTTTGTGTACCAGAAAAATGGGCTATCGCCATAAAAGTATAGGTCATGGGGCTACCAATTTTGCTGAGCATGGGCAATTGTCCTCTATCAGAGTGATATGTTGCAACCAAGTGGTTCTTTGCCATGCCTGTTCAGAAGGTGTGGCCGCCGTTCAGAAGGTGTGGTCATTTGGAGCGGGCCGTTTCTGGAGAACTGCTCATCCTATCAGCTTCACCCTCAACAATTCCTTACTTCAGCAATATGCCCGCCAAGTGTGAAGTCGAGTGGATGAGCTATATGCCTAGCCAGAGTTGTAGATAACTGCCGATCCGATAGACTTCACACCCAACCCTGCACTCCTCTGTGTCCTCTTCAGCAACACACCCACCAAGTGTAAAGTGGGTCGGATGAGCGGTTCTCGAGCTATGCCAAGGTCAGACAGAGAGACAGACAGACAGACAGAAATAATTTATAGTTGGATGGGCTGCCATAGATACCAAGTACTTTAGGTAAAAATACACACAGGTAAAACGTAAAATACTCTGATTTACTAATCTAAACAATTTAAACTCGTTTTGAGTTCAATTTGAATACTGAATAATAGTTTGTCCACCTCACAAAAAGGAGTTATATTTTTATGTCTTTTAATGCATAGTGCATTATAGGCTTTGCATTTGTAGCAGGTTACATCGTCTTGTCAGATAGAATGATTTGATGCATAGATGCATTTTACGCTCCAACTTGAACCAATTTGGGACACTGTTTGGTAGAAGAAAATCTTTTCACAGTCTAAATCAAAACCCCATGTTAAAAAGAACACCACCATGTAATGGAAAAGTAAATAAGTTACACTGGCATTAATAGACCTTACTTCTCTGTCAGCACTGAAGAATTACAAGGCCTTACTTCCCTCTGATTTGGAGTAAAAACAGGACATACCAACAGAATGTGTTGCATTAGCAGCAGAAAATTGAGAAAATATGTGTAGCTTACAGATAGCAAACGTAAACAAACAAATGATTGAGCATGCATAACCTTCCGGTTGCTCAAAACAAAGTTTAATTGCTTAATTTAGAATCATACTTTTTATGTCCAAATGTCTGTTAGGACTGCCATTATGAGTGATATGTCAAGATATAACTTTAGTACGCTACTGAAGCCACAATGGGAGATAATAAGTTGTCAGTACCATGAAACCTCCCCCTGAATATCATCTCTATAATGGGAGAATTCCCCAGCAGTTCAGTTAACACAGCTAGGCAACATTTTGGGAGGATTTAACTCAGAACGCATTTGTAAATCACATCCAATTCCCCTACTAGATAATAATTCCCTCCTGTAGATAAAACTTTCAATTCATTCTGGAGGCAAATATAAATATCAGAAGTTCTGTATTTACAGTATTTCTTTCTCCGAATCTGCAGCAGTGACATGAAAGATATTTTGAACCTGTATAGGTTGCTAAGCCAATGTCATCAAATTCATACTGTATTGTATGACCTGCACAGGTCAAAAGGAATAGGTTTGCATCGATGTGTTTGTTTTTGAGACTAAAGACTACCTGTATCTATTCCCCCAGCTATAATAACGCAATACAGGAGGACTGCACAATACAGGGCCATTTTTGTCTACAAAGCATTTCATCCTTTCCATGATATTATCAGACTGCTACCAAAGCTGCTATCTGTCAGAGGGGGTCTTGTGTAAGATAGATCACTTATTTAATATAACCTACAGCTGTCCAGGGGCCTGCACTCTCCCGAGACATGTCCCCAAGTTAGTAATTAACCTTAAACCATATAGCAGCCAGTCTTAATGAAAAAACAGTCCACTGGTTATTCACTGCCTTAATCCTGCTGCAAAATCTCCCCAGTAATCTACAACATCTCCTGGCATGTTGGACGGCTGGGTGGAGGTGGGCCGGGTTTTAAGTGTGATAGATAGCGTTTGCTTTCAGGCTGCGGCAGCATCATTCTGACATAGCCGTCCCCAGCTAGCCGCAATACAGTTCTCCTCAAAAGCCTTTTGTTGCCTCCTTTTGTTCAGACTCAAGTCAAACACCTTTTATTGATTCAAAAATTCTCTGAACTTGTGTCTCCTTAAATTGATTCACTTACTGTACTATAGTCAAGTTTTAACAATACTTGAATGTTACTTGAATGATTGAAATGACATAACCCCACTGAGGCCCCACTGAGGCCCTCAGTGGGGTTATGTCATTTCAATGGCAAATATAAAATAAATGTATTGCTAATGTGTAGTTGTCATATTTACTGTGTTGCTTTGGGATTGTGAGGTGATGTAAATACAGTCTGTGGTGATTTTGGTACTTTGGCTCAATTAGTAGTTGGCCAATCTGGGAACCCATCATCAGTAGTTGGCTGACATGTAAACTGTGTCTGTGGTATGTGGTAGTAATTATGGAATAGGTAACATAGGAAATATACTGCAGGTGTTCAAAGGCTGATAAAGCATAGTGTGCAGTAAATTAATGCACAGTAAGTAAGTATTGCAGTCAGGCAAACCAGGGTCAGTTGCATTTTTTACTATTTGGTAAGACAGGCCTAGGTTAGTAGCCTACTCATGTTTGCTCTGTGTATTGCATTGCAGAGTACAATGTATTAAATAAAATGACCTGGGAAAATTAATATGCAAGTCACACTGTGAAACTATAGCATGTGATCAACAACAGAATCTGCTGTAGGCAGTCTCCCCGACAGTGCAGATGATTGCTCCACACTATTCACAGGTAAATACAGTAAATAGTTCTGCAAGAACATTGTGTATCATGAATATGAACTATTCACCGGTAAATGGACAGTACATACTTCTGCAAGAACATTATTGTATTTCATGAATATGAATTCACAACTGAAAATATTGACACAGTGACTTCAGCGGGTACGTTTAAGACGCAATTTAATGTATTTAATGAGTGCATCAATTTGAGGCACCAAGGAGGGACTCCCTTATGGTTGCTCTTGCCCAATTCGGGTGAGGAAGCAAAAGGCGTAATGTGAAATTTACAGTATAATATATTTATTAAAGACAGGATCCAGAATAATTCATTTTCACTTGCAGTTTTGCTCAATGATAAGGCAGTCTGGACGGACTAACACCACATGCCAGACCAAGGGCCTGAGGGCTAGAGCAGTGGGTTTTTTTTTTCATGCTATGTACATTGATATGTACAGTACTTGGCTGTGAAAATATTTTGTGAGACCCCCATAAAAGAAGTTGCAGATCTGCAATCTCACAACGCATCGCATCACGACGCGTTGTGAGCTTGGTGATATGCTATTTTTGAATAGCCAAAGTATAAAGTAGGATTATAAAGTGGTTAAACTGTTCCTCATTTTTTAGGGACCCCCTGGAACCCACTCAATGACCTGTACCCCACTTTAAGAACCACTGTCTAGAGTTGGCCTGCCACACAATTTCAGTTAGACCAATAATCATCATGTGGTCTAACTGAAATTGTGTTAAATAGTTCATTGTGACCGACTGCCTCCCCTAATCGCACACGATGCAAAACCATCCCACCTTCGACTCACCCACCCCATCAATTAGTGTAACTGCTTTCTGTGGATATTTATATGCTGCCCTGGGTAATTCCAATACAGAGAGTGATTCCAAAACTTAATCGAGAGTCTTAATCATTGCACATACCGTCATTATTTGTGGCGTACTAATATATGTTGTGCTTAGAGCAAAACTCTCTTCCACTGGGCGGAGGTGGCGCTGGTGATGTACTGCAGCGGGGGAGATGACACACCTGACCGCTTCCCCCAACCCCCCATTCAGTCACCCCCCCCATTTCAATCTGGAAACCATTTGGTAAAAAAAAGAAGGAGAAAAAAAGAATATTTTTTGTTTGGATCGGTCTTGAGAGATTACCCCCATTTCAACATTCTCAATTTCTTCTAACAAGCTTTCTGCACAAGCAGCAAGTACTTTATCGTCATCATGGTGACAAATATCTTAGGTGGAAATGAAAATCTCTGTCTTGAGTGCCTTAGACCCAAATTGTGTCTATGAACTTTTGAGTCATTGGACATGAGGTAAGTCCATTTCAATTCAAAGTTTCATGGACCATCACTGCTGGAAGTCGAGTCGTCAGGGGACAGATGTAAAGCAATCACTTGCTGTTGGAGATGAGGGGAAAATTCAATAATGGTATAATCCTTTATCATAATAACTCTCTAACAAGCACACACAGCAATCTTTTCCCCTCATTTGCCTTGTGTTATGCTGGCACTTCATGTTTAGGAATAAAAATGCACCACGTCAGAGTCTCAATGGGGCATAGAGGAGGTACAAGTAGCACCATTTCCCGGCCAAATTCAAGTTTTTCTTGTGATTTTTCTGCAGTCAACTCTGAAGCTCTCTCTCTTCCACTTGTGTGTTGTTTTATCTAGTGAATGATAATGTCCATTCTCTGTTTTATTCTCAGTATTCTGAAGTTATATACATGACTTGATGATGACCTCAATAACATACAATTACATTGATAGTTCAGAAAGATACATTATATCACTGTGTTGACTATACTGTTAGCATGACCTGTACCACTACCTGTGTCTGTTACACATAAGGTATCTCAATGTCATACCTTTGAAGACTGAATGTCACATGACTAATGTTAATGCAATGATTCCAGGAAAGAGTCAAGGCATTGTTGATTATACAGTAGGTCAACAGTCGATATATATAAATAATAAAATATAATTTCTGTGGTATTCAGCTTATTCCTTGCTAGGGTTGTAGTACTCGAGACCGGTCTCGGTCTCGAGACCGGTCTCGAGACCGTTTTTTGATTTACTCGGTCTTGTCTCGGTCTCGCCCATAATTTGACTCGGTCTTGTCTCGGTCTCGCCCATAATTTCACTCGGTCTTGACTCGGACTCGGACTAAGGGACTCGGGACTCTGCCCCCACCGAGTCCACTCGAGTCCAAGACCAAGTCACTACAATGCAATGAAATAATGTTATTATACCCATATTATGAGGAGCCTATTCACATTAACATTCTAAGAGAGCTGTCTGGCGCTTATGGACAGCTGTCTTGGAGCGCATCATCTCGTGGTTGACAGCGCAGCAGCAGCAGAACACACTCTGCCATGTCCCTCTAGTTTATATTATTTTTAAATTATTTCCATTAACAGCGCAAGCTTTCAAGGTGTTTATTTATTTATTTATTGTGTGTTCACTGTGTAGCCTGTGGTTGTTTTAATAAACGAGATTCTCTAAAGATGGTTAGAGAGGGCTTTCAGGTTTCCTTGCGCACATTATTGATTGCCAGTGGCTGACAGCGCGTGTGCGCATCTAATCACAAAACCCGACGCTTGATCAACAGAAAAATATAGATTAATACATTTGACAAAATACAGCGAAATCCCAAAATTATTATAGTCTTAATATCCAAAGTAGAGAGAAGCTGTGATCATCATGATTTGTGTGCATGGGGTCCTCATCTTAAACAAGCGTAATGCTTAATGAGGGTTTCCAGTTTAGTAGACCTTGTATTGTGAATTTGTACTTCCATGTACTGTTATGTACTGTCATGTACTATTCTCATGTCTTTCTAAATAAACTACATCAATCAATCAATCTCACCTCACAAACAAATGGACAAGAAATAAATAATCCTTTTGCAAACAACATCCATGTTCTGTTTGTTTGTCAACAATGATCTAAATGGAAAGTTTATTTCAGCTATGTGACAGTTTGACATAGTTTGAGCCATTTTTGCTGTGCAGTACAGTCCTCGTTTAAGTTCATTGCCTTCACCTGTTGTTCTGCTGTGCGCAACAGGGCATATGTTCGCCAGGCCAGGTTTACCTACCCAGGCCATGAAATTCATAGGCAGTCATAGTAGCCAATTAGAATGAAATATGCTAAAACTGACTTATGTACTGATACATAAGTTGGCTGTTGGGTGGAAACCTTGTATGTTCCTTTTTTTTTTAAATTATTATTTAAAAACTGGTGAAAATAGCCAATCTACAAGCTTCAATTATTAATAATTAAGAAATATTATATTTTAAATAGTGCAAAATCAACTAAAGTCATTGTTAGTGCAAGTTCAATCACATTTAATTTGAATGAAAATAATTTGTGGGGAAAATACATAAAATCTGTGAATCTAATGTGATTCATATGACCCCTACTTCAGTCAGTGAAGTCCAGGGCTGAATGTGACAAATATTGAGACCAATATAACTTATATTTACATATTACACAGATAGTTATACTATTCTTGTACTATATTAAAATAAAATCATCCTTAACATTCAAATTAAATTCATTATGTCCGTGAAATTTGGCCTTTGTGCCCTAAAAAATTACAAAAGGCCAAGTGGCCTTGCCCCTGGCCTAAAATGATGAAATTCCAGGCCTGGTCTGCTCACAATGCGTCATGGGACGCATTGTGAGCTTGTAGATCTGCTTTTTTTAAAATATATATATAACTACTGTAGCCTGTTATTATGACGTTTACATATTTTAAAACTGAAGATGCAAACGCATATTGAATGACAGTGTGTTAAAATCGAATGTCTCACCAGTGTTTGAAACACTGATTCATTGCTGGGGTGTGAGACTTAGTCATTGATTGGTCAATAACTTTACCATTCACATGTAATTCAGTCATTAAATAGCACATATCGATGTGCTATGTAATGATGGCTCCTTGTCATTAAAGGGGAGTAGTTTTCATTGTTATGTCTGTAAGGAACATTAATGTGTAATGATGATAATGGCTCATTGGTCAATTTGGTCATTGTTGTTTGGTCTAGGTTTACCATTGAGATGTAATTAATTCAGTAAAAATAACTAAATAGCTAATTGCTCTGCCATTCATTAAAAGATGCAAAGAATTTTTTAAATGTCAAAATAAAAACGAAACAAAACTAGAAAAAGTGCTCCTCGGAGTACAGGTCTCCGCCAGGTCAGGTAGGTTATTGTGGCTTCCTGGTGGCACTATAACAGGCCAATGTGAAAAGGGCGGCATTTCTTCCTCTCTAGTGGGAATGTGTGTGGAAAATTTCTATCCTGCAAACTTTGGAAGCTAATGTTAGCAAATTAGGATGAAATATGAAATATCGGACACATCCGTCTTGATCACATGACTATAGACGAATCCACAGACGCGCTGCCTGTAGCTGCCTGTAGGCGGCCATTGCTGCGGTGTCGCGTCCGCGTAGCGTTGACACCGCAGCAATGGCTGCGCCCAGGGCAGCGCTCCGTGGATTCGTGTATAGAGATACTGTGTACTGATTTGCGTGATTTTTGGACAGAATCTGAAGGAGTAATAGCAACAAATTTGTTTTACAAAAGTCAGCCTCCTGGTGGCGCTCTAACAGGCAGATGTGAAGAATGCAGGGCAAAGGTTTTTCCTTGGCCTCTAGGGAGTGTGCAAAGTTTCCTGTGGCCTGTCATAGCGCCACCATGAGGTTGATTTGAACATTTTCTATAAAAAAAAAAAAATCTGGTCTCGGTCTCGACTCGGTCTCGACTCGGTCTCGACTCGGTCTCGCCTCCGGTCGGTCTCGGCCTCGACTCGGTCTCGCCTCCCGTCGGTTTCGGTCTTGACTCGGACTCGACCCCCTCCCTGGCCTCTCGGACTCGGTCTTGACTCGGACTCGCCCCCCCTCGGACTTGGTCTTGACTTGGACTCGCTTTAGGTGGTCTCGACTACAACCCTATTCCTTGCCACACCCACCATTTCTGCTCTTAACGTAGGGGGGTGCAGAGCCCCATATCAAGGGGTTTCCTGTTTAGTGATTGCCTGCTTTACACCTGCAGTAGCCTACTAGGGCGGATGTGAACGGATATTTAACTCGAAAAATGTGCTCCTCAGAGCACAGGTCTCCGCCAGCTCAGGCCAGGTATAGTAGAAGTCAATCTTGGCCAATCAGGACGAAATATAAAAGATCGGACAGGTCCGTCTTGATGACATGACTATGGAGATAATGTGAACCGATTTGTGTGATGGTTGGACATAACAGGCCAATGAGAAGTTTCACGGCAATTGGATGCTGCGTTCATGATTTGAGGCATTTTGTACAAAACGAGCCACTCCTGCAAACGGAGATTAGCTGTACACAGACAGACACACGGACGGACACACACACACACACACACACGGACGGACACACACACACACACACACGCACGGACGGACGGACGGACGGACGGACGGACGGACGGACGGACGGACGGACGGACGGACAGACAGGGGCAAAAACATAGTCTCAGCCGCACCTTCGGCCTGGTGGAGACAATGAAGCAGCAATGGCGCCGCCCTGGAGAAGGGCCAAGAATAAGGTGAGTAATGGGATTGATCAGTACATTTGAAAAATGTTGTCTGTTTCATTCTCCTTTCAATATTTTTCCCTCCAGCAATATACAGAATTTATATAGCCTGATCATCACATGGCCAATTGTAATTACACTGTGCTCAGACTAAGGTGAGATAACTACTTCATCATACACCCCTTCATATGCAAACAGAGGGAATTAGATTTGCTTCCCCAAATGTGATTACCGTCTCAAGGTACAGACAGGTTTATTCACTGGAACTCCCTCCATGTGGAATTCAGAATTTGCAGTGGTGCGCTAAAATGGTTTGAGAACGTTCCAGAGTTCCTTGACCTTGGAACTCTCATGATTCATGAAGCAGCCTTATTGATTTAAACAAGTGTAAAGGCTCTCGTCCAGCATGGGAAATGTAATCTCCTCAGAGCGCCATTCTGGGATATTACATGAGACACTGTCACTGAAGCCACAGGACACTCCAACGTCAAGGGATCGGACATTATTCATTCCATTTTCACCCAATATCACAGAATGGAAGCACAGGACTGCAAGAGGTCACATCACATTATCAAAACTAGCACCTATGCCTGCTGAATGTTAAATCCCACATCTTCTATGAAAGACATATGAATGTTACATTTCCATTTTGAAAAGTGTTATGACTTAATCTACATACAATCACTGGGAAGTTTGATTATGCAGCACATTACTAAGTAAATGTAAAATGTAAGTTGATTGACTCAATATTTAGATATTTGATGTACATTTTATCAGACACGCCCCCCTACATAAACCCATTGTAACTTAAAACTACATTTTAACCATGTTATATTCGTTGAAAACACCCGTCCTTGGTTCTGGTGACTGATATTGGCCTTCTAATGCGTGAGGGGGCTGTGTTTTTTCAATTATATATTTATGATTTTGTGGGAAAATGAAAATAGTAATTGAAAAAACACGCCCCCCTCGTGTATTAGAAGGACAACATCAATGCACCAGAACCAAGGACGGGTGTTTTCCACGAATTTATCATGGTTAAAATGGAGTTTGAAGTTGCTGGGTTTGTAATAGGAAGGGAGCGTACTGATAAAATGAATATCAAATATCTAAATATTGTTTCAAGCAACATAAAAACTGTCTGGGGTACACAAAAGCCTGAGTAGACCTTAAAAAGACCCCAAATATGTTTGAAAGTTATTATCCCTTTAAGGCTTAGAGGAGTGGCCATCTCAAGTGTATATAAACAGTATACCTTGTTTGTGTACTGTATATATATGTATAAATATATATAATTTTATATGTATGTTACAGTACATGAAGGAAAGCCATACTTGTGGGAAAAGGGTCCTTTACCGCCGTTGACGTTCTAGCACTGCTATGCCGCCCGCGTGTTGGACTAAACGACTCCCTCCAAACAGACAAGGAGCACACTCACATGCACATTCATGCATGTGTGTGTATATTTGCTTTCTTGTGTGTGCATATATACATCTGAGTGTGTGAATATTATGTAGTGTGTGTGTGTGTGTGTGTGTGTGTGTGTGTGTGTGTGTGTGTGTGTGTGTGTGTGTGTGTGTGTGTGTGTGTGTGTGTGTGTGTGTGTGTGTGTGTGTGCGCTTGAAGGCGAGCATGCCCAGGCTTCAAGTTCAATCCTATTTGTAAACTGGTGATTACCACGAACTGTGGCTTCAGTTCAGCCTGAGAGAAAGTGAGGAGGAAGAATTGCAGTATCAAGTTGAGAGTGAACGACAGAAGAGGAAACAGACTCGACATGGATCAGAAAAGTAAGTTCTATTTCTTGAGTAGTCGTTTTACTTCATTAGATCATAAGCTGCACTAACCACTTAAACCCCTTCATCCATATTCTTGGGGGAACATCAGCCAAAATTAGCAGATCTACAAGCTCACAACAAGTCGCGTTTGCATCACGTTGCGAGCTTGTAGATCGGCTATTTTTGACAAAGAGATTTGGTGTAGATGGAAAAAAGCGGTCCAAGTACAGAGCCATGTTTACTTTATGTCTAGATTGTTTAAGTGGTTAACGAGCTGGTTAGTGTGTATTCAATAGCCATATTAGAATCCAAAGTTGATAGACTCAGGACACTGCTTTCCTTTTTGAATTTTCTGTGCCTATACTGTGTTGTATTTTATTGGCCTACAAATTACTAGCCTCAGCCTGGCATTGTCAGACCAATACGGATAAAATGAAATTTGTGCTGGCACATCATCACCCATTCTTAAAATCTGCAATCTGCAATTTTTCTCTGTAATTGCCAGGGTTTAGATCTAATATTGTTTGGAATAAAACTAATTAGAAGGGTAAGATTCTTCTAAAAAGGGACATTCATTCACTAATTTCCTCAGCACACCATGTGAGCCCATTGTGAAATCCACCAGGATTGTCCAAGAGCAAAAACAATCAGATTAATCTCATCGACCTATACCCCCCCCCCCCCTCTCTCTCTCTCTCTCTCCCTCTCCCTCTACCCCTCTATCAATCACACAGGTCAGTACTCCATCAGGGAGTATGCACCCTCGGACCAACATGAGGTCATCACGCTCTTTCGCAATGGGATTCTAGAGCATGTCTACCCGGCCTTCTTCAAGGCCATGAGTCACCCAGATCATGTCGGCGTGGCCCTGAGCATCTCCATGGCCGGCTACGTGCTGGGAGGCAGCTCCTATTTCCAGGCTCTGCTGTTCTTCAGCGCATGGGCTGGCCTAATTTACTACTGTTGCCATGAGATTTATGAGTGCTACATGTTCAGACGGCTGAGCGCAGACATGGCTGACATCCAGGCCCACTACCTGGATAACCCAGATAACTGTTTGTGGGTGGTGGCGGCGGCAGAAGAGGTGGACGGCCAGCCCAAGGTGGTCGGAATGGTCGCAGTGACGGGTAAGCAGGAGGAAAGGAGCGGCGAGGAGAGGGTCGATGACTGGAATGGAGGGGTGATCGGAGGGATCGATCTGGAAGACGGAGACGAGTGTTACGGCGAGTTGGTCTACATGTCTGTGGACTTCACCTGCCGCCGCAAAGGCCTGGCCCTCCAACTGATGCAGAAGGCCTTAGATTTCTGCAAGGAGCGAGACTACAAGAGGCTTGTTGTGGACACCAGCTCATCACAGACAGCGGCAAATTCAATGTACCAAAAATTGGGCTTCGTCGAAACCACGTCTCACCGTAACACACACGCAAACCGCTGGATCTCCAGGTTGGCCAGAATTGTCGTGGTGCGCATCGAGAAGTTTTTGTGAACAGATTCAAATGGACTAGGAACCTCTTCTGTTTCTTTTCTGTCCACTATTCAGCCTTGCCTGCCTCAATGTGATGTGTTTACATCTACACACAATACAGTGCATTACCACACAGCATTAAGAACAGTAAAGCAATCAATCACTATGTCACCTGTTGGTCAAATAAATTCACAAGATGCATGTGAAAGCATATAAAAAGTCTAATTAATATATTATTACATCAATTATGGGACATAATAATAATAATTATTATTATTAATAATAATAATATATTATGGATGACAGAATAAATGCTGTCAATGTTCAATTGTATTCCTGTCCACTAAAAGGAAAAGGTGAATGTTCAATCATTTGGAAATACCACATATTTCTTTTAAGCTCCTCTCTAGGGAAAAGTTGAATCCCTCTTTCACAGAGGAATTAATGCCAGCTGACTTATAATACCTTGCAACTCGTTGCAATACCAATGAAAAACGCAGTAGTGTTATTACATTGGGAGGTTTAAAATTCCTTGCAGCTAAAAGAACTCTGTGTGTGTTTGTGGGTTGCATAACAAAGGATAAAGGTTTCAGTGTGCACTGCAAGGTATTCAGGTCGTTGTACATATAGTGCAAGAGTGAGATTAGCGACAAAGAAAGAACAATATAGAATAAGCCTAAATTGTTCCATAATAGTGGCCGTTTGGTACGCCAGCTAGAGGCCAAAAGTAAATATGTGGTAAAAATCATGATTACAAAAAGGTATTATTATAGTATTTTCCTTTAGCAACATGCCATAATTTATTTTTATATATATAAACCTAATTCTACATTCACACAGCACAATATTGGCCACAGCAAATTTTCACCAAAAGCTAAATGGCTTAGATTTAGATATTCATAATCTTCATTGCCTCAGACATGACCCAAAGGTGATTACAGTTTCCCAAACATTATCAGCATAATGCATTATCTCCTTATCTTGAAGTACCATCCAATGTAATTGGGAAAGCTTTATGTGTCCGGGGTAGACTATGACAAATGTGACCTGAATGAGTTTTGAGAGGAAAGATTGCACAGTAAAATCATGTTCATCGAATTCTGACAGTGTAAAAACTGACCTTTAATGGTCGCAGAGTAAATGAACGCTCCGGTATTTGCTGTGTGTATGAAGGGTGCTTGCCATTGAGATGCATACACCATAACACAGCTCTGGACATCAATCTCTCCCACTGTGGCTGTCAGGAAAAATTAGGCTGGTGGCCAGTCGGCAGGTGTTGAACCAGCAAGTTGAGAGCTTAATGCTGGCCAACCTGTTGTCATCCATTCACAATTACAATTGGCCTCAAGATAATGATGGCTCAATTATAATTCGTCTCATACACAAGCACTGCTGATTACAACTTTTTGTCGTGCCATAAAAAAATCACATCTGTGGAGTAAAACAAATCCTACAATAAAAGTTGCGGTTGCGGTTTTCATGCAGCTAATGGTGTAAACAGATAATCATGATGGCTGATAATAAAAATAAATAAATAAAAGGTTATTATGAATTTATTGCACAGACACAAATTATGTTGATTTGCAGGAGTGTAGTCAGGCATGGACTGTGTGTATGAGGTACTGTTTTTTGTTGTATTTTTTTTAGATTTGTTTCGGGGCTTTTGTACCTTTTAATGATAGGACAGTAGACTGACAGGAAATGGGGGAGAGATGGGGAGTGACACACAGCAAAGGTCGTCAGGATTGGGATTCGAACCCGCGACACACTGTCAGGCTGGCATTGCAGCCTAGGGTGGCTGGACCGCCACGTCGCGGCCCAGGCCAAACTGCTTTTAAGAGTTAACGGTCTAAGGCCAGTCCACACCAATGATTCGCGACGCAACTCCTTGCAACATGCAACTACTTGCAACTACTTGCAACTACTTGCAACCATTATCCCAAAATGGCAGTTGCAACGGGATACATTGGTGTGGACTGGCCTTAAAACGGTTTTGTTGCAAGGAGTTGCAAGCAGTTGCATTGGTGTGGACTGGCCTTTACCCCTCTGTGACTCCAGTGCGCATATGAAACTAGTGTTATAGACAGGTACATTTAGGGTGGAGGTTCTTGGCCACTCCTGCAAACTTTAGATGCCAATCTTAGCCAATCAGGATGGAACATGAAAAATAGAACAGATCCGTCTTGATCACATGACTATAGAGATAATGTGTATCGATTTGCGTGATGCTTGGACAAGATCTGTAGGAGTAATATAAAAAATCGGCCTCCTGGTGGCGCTATAACAGGCCCATGTGAAAAGGTTCTGCTCTGACCTCCAGGGAGTGTGTGTGCACAGTTTGGTCGACGATCGGACAGACGGACGGACGGACGGACGGACGGACACAAACATGCACGGATGGAGGGACAGGGGCGAAAACAGTCTCGGCCACGCCTTTGGCCTGGCGGAGACAAAACAAAATGTGAAAAATCTTGAAAAGTACTGAAATTCAAAAATTCCAAAGTAACAACCACACATGATCAGCATATTCTAGTACTCTACTCTCCCAAGTGTCCCTGTAGCAGAGTGTGGCTCAGAGACTCTGCCTGAAGACCAAATGATATCCCCCAGACAAGGGGTGACTTGGTCTTGGTACAGTGGTTAAGATGTTTGACTTTAGTGTCACTTCCCACACGGGAGACGACACAGTTCGAATCCCAGGCTTACATCCCTTCACTGTTACAAGTACAAATACTTTCTATTTTGTAGTTACTAGTTATTTTTATAACAATCCGTTTCAGCAGACATATTATATAGAGATTAATTGCACGTATCTTGATAGTGCGTTTGCTGCTGTCCCAGAGTGTGAGGTATATTTGATGAGATGATACATCATTGTAGGCTATTTGCCACAGCCTTGTGATCACTTCTCAGCTGTGCAGTTGAACTTCACTGCAGACAACACCTGGTCAATTACTTCAGATGTTATATCATAAGTAAGTAACAAAGCCTTTACCTCCGCCTGTGTAAACAAATCACGTATCCACACTGTCGGTTTGGCACATTTTAGGAGCTTGACAGTATGCAGAATCTGCATTTCCTTTTTCTGAGTAATTGGTCAATTATTCGCTGCATGGTTTGAGAATGATAAATATGATTTTCTATAAAGGGAGTACAGTAGACCGTAGGCCTTGATAATGCTTCATTGTGTGCGTGTTGTGCACAGAAAATAGCTACAAGCTTCAGAGTAGCACCTAATGCTACGTCGCGTTGAGGTTGTAGATCGGATATTTCCGGTGTGCAACGCTGGTGCACAACGCTGGTGCACAACGCTGGTGCACAACTACTAAGTTTAACTAACCTTTAAACACTTCTGGGGTAATTTCCACATTTAATCAGACTTTTCTTTGCACCCCCCAGACAGTTAAGTTGCTTGATTCAATATTTGAATCATTCAACTTCAAACTCCATGTTAAACTCATTGAAAACGCACATCCCTAGTTTCTGGTGTGCTAGGCTAGGCTAGGCTGGGCTTCTAAGCTGGGCTACTGTCCTTCTAATGAATAGGGAGACCTTAATTTTTTGTATTAGCCATTTCATGTGTGGACTTCATGGATTTCATGCATGGACTGTAGTCCTTGATTGAGTTTATTGAGTTTGTTATTAATACCCATTAGCTGGTGCACAACAGCTAATCTCCACACATAACATAAAAACATGACATTCAACAAGACATTACAGGACAATGACATAAAAAATGGACAGTCAATTTTCCTTCAAACAGTGACTTTCATATCCTCCATCATATGCAACTTATTCTCTGATGCCCCATTTCCTTGGAAAGAGAGAAAATATATATATATTAAACTAAAAACTAAAGAATTAAATCCTAATCGTAACTGTACTGTAACTACACAAAATATGAACAATTAAATAACTGTCGGAAGTGTAAGGAATTATAATTAGTCTCCAAATGTATGGGTAAATATATGGATTAAAAACTGCTAATGTGTTGGCACAGTGGCACTAAGTAGCCTATGTTTATACCGAATGGAACCAGTACATGGTGGATGAATGTTCCAGACAGAGTAGCAGCTCGTTTGCTGCAGTCCAACTCCATAACAAGAGGGCTGTGGGGATTTGGTCAAGGAAGTAATTGGACACAACAGTCTGCAGCAACAACACAAATGTATCACAGCTGTTGTAATTAGGAGAAATATTGGACAATCCTTTTACCTTTTTTTTTCAGGTGTTGTAGGCTACTTAGTGATGCTGTGTTACCTGGAATATGTGTGCTCCAAAATACAACCTTGCAATGACTGTATGTTTGTGGTATTTTATACTTCTCCTGATGTTCTCCGTGTTGTTGAGGTGATGAATTATAGTGTACATTTAGATTAAACATATACCCACATTACCCAGATTACATTTAGACATACATCTATATCACTTTCCATGATTATTGTGCCATTTAGTTTATGTAAGAGACGATCCATTTCAGATATGGGCATTATTCAATTCCAAATTGCACTGACTCCTGCATTGCTTGAAAACCTAAAAAAGTTTTTTTCCCCCCAGAGAAGTTAAGAGACTAATTTATCACATGGAGATACAGTGAGTCATGCATTAAATTGCTACAGTCAAGACATCAAACATACAGTATATGTCACAGTATTCAAATGAAAAAATATATCATTTCTGAGTCTGGGTAGATGAGATTTGTGCTTCAAGCAGAGAAATATGTGAAAACTGCAGCATCCCAATTATACAGTGCTCATCTTATACAGCCATCTGTTATATAACTCTACCATATTTAGAACGGTTGCCATAAGAAGATGGATAATAACATGTCTTAGTTCCCAGAATTGTAGTTTACCTTCTCTTACTAATAGACATGTTGTAACTGAGTAAACTGACAATCTTGAACTTGATGCAACCTCACAGCAAACTAAAAGCTACATTATTTCACTTAGGGTCATTCCTCAGTTTAGGATTTGGCTTGGGGTTAGGGTTAGGGTTGGTTTTCTTTCCCTGCAGCCCAGCCTCAAGTCTTCAGTTTAGTCACTTACTTGTGCTACCAACAGGTGAACCTGCACTTTAAGTTGCACATGCTGCATTACATGTGCATTACAACACATTATTTACCAACTGGAACCCTAGCAACCCTATTTTAGGAATGTCATCATAAGAGGCGAACATTCAGCAAAAATAGGCAAATGGGCAAATCCGCAAACTCAACATTGTGACGTGTTGTGAGCATTTAGATCGGCTAGATCTAGATAATAGATAGAAAAAAAGAAGTGGACCAAATATAGAGCCTTGAGGAATCCCAATTAATGAAGTATATAGGTTTAAGTGGTTAATGGCTATTGGTCTCAATAAAGAAGTATAAAATACTGGTGTCATTTCATGACTATTGTGCTGAGATTACTGCCGGACATTTTCAAATCTCAAAACCTAAAAGCTGTTAGCTGAATAACTTCAGAGCAGAGGGCTGGATTTTTCCAAGAAACTTGGTGGGACTGATCAGTAGGATGCCATGAAAAGGTTAATAACTTTTGGGTAGAAAAGTTCAAAGTCCAATCTAACAAACTTGATGTCATCTCAAGTGGAGCAATTTCATAGTGTTAGCACTCTACTGGGCGCAATTTCTCTAGTGTCATTAGAGTTCTTCTCGGTTAGATGGCACTCTCCACTTTGAGCAGCAGAAGATAACATGCTATGTCCCGAGCATGTCATCGCTGTTGGCCGGAAACCTTATACGTCCAAAACCATTACTTTTCCTGAAATGGACAAAACAACCTGTGTTCCAATGTATCCAATGTAGTTTTTATTTAGTCACAAGTTCTAATATTTATAAAACCCACAGACAGACTTAGGAACTTTCTATTTTGGGCATGTCGTTATAGGCGAAAAATTATAATAATTGTAAAATCTACCTACAGCCAAAATTACCGATCGACATGGCGTCACATTGTGAGCTTGTAGTATCTATTTCGCTACTTTCGCATGACACTGTCATACGAAAAAGTATAAAACAGGGCTTAAGTAGAATTTAGGGGAAAAAGAACATTAAATTATTAAATATAGATATACAAGGTTCTGCCTGACAGCAACGACACACGCGCACACACACACACACACACACACACACACACACACACACACACACACACACACACACACACACACACACACACACACACACACACACACACACACACACACACACACACACACACACACACACACACACACACACACACACACACACAGTTGAGGGTACTACATAGGATGGAGCAGTGTGGTACATAGTGCAAGCGTAGATCAGACGTATCAGAGGACAACATTTAGAGGGAGAGCTGCATCGGAAATAATTGACAAATTTAAATGTTTAAATTTTGTGCATTCAAAATAGCCAATGTACAGATGGGCTTTTTTCAGTGTGGAACACCGGCACGCAGAAAAGTATAAATCAGGCTTAAATGCATGTGGTGTCTACAGACTCCCACGTTGGTTTGGCAGCAGTTTCTCCACTGTGCGATGCACACCATCCTGTGGGAATGGACTTAGCTAGCTTTTTAATTATCTGCCTCCGCTTTGTAAATTACCTTTTTCTTAATGCCAAAACAAATAAAAACTATTGACAGTGACGGTCCTTGGGAGAGCTGAATATGCTCGTGAATTAACATATTGTTCTCAAAAGAGAGTATGCCTGCCAACCCCTCCCCCCAAACACACAACCCACCCAGAACACGCACGCACGCACGCACGCACGCACGCACGCACGCACGCACGCACGCGCACACAAACACACACACACACACACGCACACACACACACACACACACACACACACACACCTAAATAAGTAGTGTAAAAAAAGTTGTTTTAGTTAAATGACACTATCGACCCCAGGGAGCATTGTTGTTAGCATTCCTGTAAACTCCACACTTAGAATGCTATAGGTCTCACTCCACATGGAGACATTCTTTAGCTTCTGTAATAAAGTTACAAGAACTAAGTTTTTTTGGGTTGGATAAATAAGGTTTAGCAGCCTTATTACACTTGAAGAATGGATGTTTTTTTTCTGCACTGTCAAGGTAAAATGCTTACCAGTTAAATTGAAGTATTAGCTGTGTAATCACACAATACATGGTGATATTGACATAAAATGACAAAAAGAAGTGCAATGTTGTTCAGTGATAAGTGGTGATGGACTCTGCTAGTGAAGCAATCCTGCATGGTAGAAACTATTTTCCTCATAATTACAGCAATAAGTCATCCTCTGCAACAAGGTGGAAGCCTACCCATCCGCCCACACACACACACACACACACACACACACACACACACACACACACACACACACACACACACACACACACACACACACACACACAGTCATCATTCACTTACTGTCACAAAGCACCATACCAATACCACAGAGTTAGGCCAACCTAAAGCTTGGAGCTCTATCGAACAGGAATACATCATTATTACTCAAATCACAAAACAGCCAGCTGCCTGGAACGCAGCATACAGATGAAACATGCAGATGGATATTTACTAATCTGTGTGCCGCTCTGAGACCAGAGCAGTCTGCCTTGGCTCAGTTTAATGGGTTCTATCTCTGACTCTTGGCAGCACACCCATGGCCGATAGCAGTCACAGTGAGGACACCCTTCTGATCGGGAGACATAATTGTTGCGGGACAGTGCTTCTTGCCAAGTCACCTCAAAGCCTCCTTCTCCTTCTTCCGGCTTTTCATAACCTCCTCACAGCAGGATCTCTTTGCTGTTATTTCTCTCAGCAGATTCACAACGGTTGAAAAGGTCTGAGAGGCTAAGGAGTTATCCATCATATAGCTTCCTCAGGGATAAAAACACAAACGACAGAATAGCTACAACAGCTACAGTAACACAAAATGTACTGTACAGCACTGAAAATGTGCAAATTAGAAAGCTGTGTTTTTTCCCTCTTCCTTGTTTGCATTTCATAAAGAAGTGCAATGCTGATGAACTGTTTAATATGTATTTAATCGTTTGCCATAGCAGAATCTAGGCACGTTTATTTGTATAGCACATTTCAGCAACAAGGTAATTAAAAGAGCTTTACACAGAATCTTAAAGAGCATTAAGAAGGCACAAAATAAACATTATGAAAGAATAAGTTAAAATAAAATAAGAGAATAACAACAGTGCAGAACAAGAATCAAAAACCTTAGTAAAAGGCAACGGCAAACAGAAAAGTCTTCAGCTTTGATTTAAAAGAACTGAGAGATGTGGTTTTCTAGGAGATTGTTCCAGATATCTGGTGCATAAATACTGAACACTGAAAGATCAAGAATGGACTAATATGTTGAGCAAAATGAAAAGCATCAATAAAACAGTTAAATAGAGACATCAAGGCTTGTGATTAAATTGGCTTTACAAAAGAAAATCACACAAAAACATCTCCCCAAATAGTGCACTCCACAATTAAAGTATGATTGCTGCTAAATAGCCAAATGAATTGGAAAACGACATTTTGAAACTATATTTAGATTAATCTTTCAGCGAGATACAGGTTCTATGACAGTTTTTCAATACCATAGTGGTCTTGATCCTTGTTTCACTATTCAAATGGGAATGGATTGCAAGAACCACTGTGGCAGTGTGCCAAGGACCCCTAAATGTATAGGCCCCTATAAGAGATCTGTAAATGTTGTCAACATTTGTTGAAAATAGCACATCTACAAGGTCACAATGCATCACGATGCGAGCGTTGTGAGCTAGTAAAACGTGATAATGTCCCATTCAATGCATTGATAGTATCCGAATCAGGTGGTAGATCAGCAATCTTCGAATAGCCACAAAACTAAATAGGGCTTAAGTGTATGAACCGTTTCTCATGTTGCTGTTTAACCACTTTAACCCTGGTGTCCACATTTTGGGCATATCAGGAAATTATAGGTGAGATTTTTCAAAACATTACAAACTTTTCACAGATTTTCCAAATCTTTGTCCAAATCGTTTGTAGTACAACAAAGCATATAGGCGTGGTTCAGATTTTCTCAAACTCTGAAAAGTAGGACCTAGAATGCAGAAGGGTTGCTCAGGTTGCGGTCACATCCGCGAATGGCAACAAACCGCTCCGTTCCCATTGAAAAGCATTGGCAGAATTAAAGTTTGGTGTGACTGCACCCTCAATACAAAAGAAGCTGGCAAACTGAAAACTCTTTACTGATGAAAAACTAAGGTACACCTCACAGGGTAGAAGTCAAGTACTCTTAAAACAGGACCTCGCACAGGAACACAGAAGAAGGGAGCAAATTAACAGAGGAAAATTATCCAGCAATTTTACCAATAACAGAACACTCTTTAAATACACTTCCAAGTCCAATTAAACAACAGTCTTCAGCTGGGTTGCCCAGGTGGAACCAGTCTCTCAATTAAGTCCATAAAAGATAGGGGAGGGAGCAAGGAACTGCAGTGGGGATAACACAAAGGACAGGGGTAAAACAGGGGCATAATACAGGACAGGGCTTTCAAGAAGGGCACACTGGGCAGGGGAAGAGGCCTTGGTCGTGATATACTCAGGCTATAACACTAATAAAAGCCCAGCCATTAGCCATTAGTAGACCATTTCTGTCTAAGTATGTTTCCTGTTGAATGAGTTGCAGGCTGCAGAATCTGGGAGTGATACAGTGGGCTGTAGAGTGTACAGCCTTATTCTGTAGTGTATATGAACGGGAGATTGGTTGCTTTTGGCTCACTACATAATGTGTTTGCGGAGGTTTTTCTATACAGCAATGTCCTTCTACCTCTAAGTAGCTGATGAAGTACAGTCCAATGTTGTGGAAATTTAATATTTCCTCAGTGAGAGAATGAAGAATTGCAACTAAATGTCTTATGTAGATTTATTTGATACAACAGAGAAAAGAGAGTAATGGATTGAGTGTTGGTAATACCTGTATACATACAGAGTTCCAGGAGGATAAAAGGTTAACCCCAAGGATACAAATGTAATCAGACGACCCTGATGCAGTATTTTGGCTAAGCAGTTCTCCTTTCCCAGTAAACACTAATGCAAATGTACGTTCCCTGCTAGAGCATCCGATTCTATTCTATTCAAAAACTATGCCTAAACCTAACCTTAACCTCACAGAACTATGCCTAACCTTTACCTGGGGTAGCCATAGCTGAGTGATTAGTGAGCCTGCCTGGGGAGCCCCTGGGGAGCCAGAACCCCTGGTTATCACAGGTATACGGTTCCAGGCCAGGCCAGCAATGTATTGATGTGTGTCCCTGAGCAAGACTCTTAACTCCTAATTGCTCCCTGAGCGCTGTAGAATGCCTGTAGAATGGCCCCAAAGACACAATGCTAGCACAATTTGAGGTGGACTGCATTTGGCAACACAGATTTACTTGCCAGGAAGTGTCCACCCCCCTTTTCTCAGACCAGGTGAGTGGTAAATTCATGAAAATGCCTATGCCAACTCCAAACAGCCCCAAAGACACGATGCCAACACTATTTGACCCCACTGATTCCGAAAACAGAAATTAAACGAGGCGGACTGTATTCGGCAATAGAGCGTCGCAGTTCCCGCCCACTTCCTGTTTTTTTTGGTGCCGGAAGAAAAAACTCAATGCATTTTTCCATTGACATTTCCAAAAATATTTATATCTATTAATTTAAGCCTCGAATCAAGCCATCACGAGATGACATGAATCATGACCATAAAACGTTTTTTTCTGTGATTTTATTTTATTTTATATTTAATTATATGATATACTATATTTAATAAATACCCTTTGTTTTGCCGTTTTCAACAAAAAAAAAATCACAGAATCAAACGTTTATGGTCATGATTCATGTCATGTCATGATGGCTTGATTCGAGGCTTAAATTAATAGATATAAATATTTTTGGAAATGTCAATGGAAAAATGCATTGAGTTTTTTCTTCCGGCACCAAAAAAAACAGGAAGTGGGCGGGAACTGCGACGCTCTATACAGATTTGCTTGCCAGGAAATGTCCACCCCACTTATTTCAGACCAGATGAGTGATGAATTAATAAAAATTGCTATGCCAACTCTAGACAGACCCAAAGACACGATACCAGCATTATTTGACCCCACTGATTCCGAAAATAGAAATGAAAGGAGGCGGACTGTATTCAGCAATACAGATTTGCTTGCCAGGAAGTGTCCACCCCCCTTTTCTCAGACCAGGTGAGTGTTAAATTGATAAAAATGGCTATTCCAAGTGCCAACTCAAAACTGTCTCAAAGACACGATGCTAGCACTATTTGACCCCACTGATTCCGAAAACAGAAAGGTGGACTGTATTCAGCATTACATATTTACTTGCCAGGAACTGTCCACCCCAGTTTTCTAAGACCAGGTGAGTGGTAAATTAAAGAAAATGGCTAAGCCAACTCCAAACAGCCTCAAAGACACGATGCCAGCACTATTTGACCCCACTGATTCCAAAAACAGAAATCAAAGGAGGCGGACTGTATTCGGCAATACAGATTTGCTTGCCAGGAAGTGTCCACCCCCATTTTCTCAGACCAGTTGAGTGGTAAATTAATAAAAATGGCTATGCCAACTCCAAACAGCCCCAAAGACACGATGCCAGCACTATTTGAACCGGAAACCGAAATTAAAGGAGGCAGACTGTAATATACATTATACATTTATATTTATATTCATTGATAGAATAGGTTAACTCAGTCAGACCATGTTCAAATGTCAGATTCTAATAATTTAATTCAAATCGTATTATCTCTCTACTCTTATCTATTCTGTATAGGCTGACTGCTGAATTTCCCCACAGGCATCATCTTAAATTGTGAATTTCTCTCAGGCTCTGATTGGAATTGGTTTAATTTCCCAGACAATGCTCATTAGCGCTCATTAGCGCTACAAGAACTTTTAGTGCTTCTGGATCCAGTTTTGGCTCCCATGCACGTCAATGGCGCCTGACTGGCCCGTGGACCAACCATACCTTCTTCAATCTTAGCCTTGGTTTGGGCACGCTGTTTTGATGACATCATGGGGCCCATTCGCATCCTTTATGCGAACTACCTCCGTGCGCAGGCCCGTGAGTCGAGCCCATTGGTTGAAACCCATTTCGCTTGTTCATGTAGTGGGCCCCAACTGGCCCAAACATGCAATACAAGATTTGGTAACTTGGAAATCAGTGCTTCAAAATGTTCCCCTGGTTCTGGGGGCTGGTTCCTTGTATGCCCATAGATCTGTCTGTCCTCGTCCCTTTCATGCCCATATATAGAGATCCCTGATGTCATCAGGACCACAATGGAAACAAGCCCCTAGGGCTTTTTGTGTTATCCTTTTAACAATCATTGTAAATCGTACCTCTGTACTTATTGCAAACTGTTAATAAAGTATTCAATCAATCAATCAATCAATCAATCAATCAATCAATCAGTATATGCTCATTTATGGACACATCGGTTGGATCGGTAGTTCTGGACAACCGTCTATCCAACCGACTTGACAACGGGCACCACACTCCCTTTGGGTCCTCCTCGCCGATACACCGGCAATTATGTGAAGGAAAGATAGGCCTACACTCACAGGCACGCACATACGCAGAGATTTCGCACATTTATATAAGGATATAATAATTTATTCCATCGTGGACACTCTGCAGTATACGCTACATTTTATTCCAACACAGTATGCAACTTTAATTTCAGAAGTTTCCCAGCAGATGGTGAAGACCTGTGAGTTTGTTTTACATTTGAATATGCAGGCCTGACTGAGACAAATTGCTGTTAGACACAGTGGAGTGTATCTGTTTGGAACAGGTAAGAGAACAGTCCGACAACTAGGCTAGTGTTCTGTGCACAAGAACAATGAACAGGAAAGACTGAATACATCATGCTGCTATTCAACTATTCTCTATCAGCTGTACTAATTGACCATTTGCATTATACCAATATCATGCAGTCATTGCCTGCAAATATCCTAAGCTATACCTGAATTTGATGGACAGACTCAGAGTACTTCATGATGTGGTTCTTGTCCTTCAGCAGCAATTCCTTTCTTAAGAATTACTTTGCTAAACCATCTAGCTTCTCTTACCCACAAACCCAGTCCCTCTGGATATTGACAGCTGCCTAAAAAAACAAAGGTAGCAAAGTGAATAATAACATGACTGAAAAAGCTCATCACGTTGAGAGTTTGTTTTACAGCAGCCATCCAAATTTAATCCCAACCCATTGCAGGGAAACTTGCCAAATGAGCTTTTCATTTACACAATACACAAAACACAAATCAGTGTAGAATCTGTGTGAAGAATTGCACCACATTCAACGTGCTTTTGCAATCATAAAAGCCCTACTAATAAGCTATTCTGTTACACTATTTTGCATACAGTGTTCACATATTCTGCCTGGGTGTGCTGTTCAGCACAGCAATCCACAGATTCTGTTCTCTGCTCATGAAATTGTTTATAACCCAATGTAATCTAAAGCTGGAAGAGTGCTCTAAGTTTAAGTGATACTGTATCTCATTTTCTGCATTGCCATAAACTGTATGTTTTTGTCTCCGCCGGAGGTGGAGAGTATGTTTTCGTTCCCGTCCCGCTGTGTGTCCCCCCCCCCCTAGCCAAGCTAACATTGGTCAGCTTCACGTGACACGTGACAATATGTTGTCACCAATGCTTTTGATTGGCTAGCGAGACGCATGACGAAATAAAATAAATAAAATTTATGTTTTTGAAGTAACATTGGTCAAGCTAACATTGGTCAAGTGACACGTGACAATATGTAACATAAATAGGTAAGACAGGATTAATCAGGAACAGTACTGGCGGAGACCTGTGGAGCACATTTTCTAGTTTTTGGGCGGTGAAACCGCCCCTATATGTGAGGTTTGGACATTGCACCCCCCCAACCCTGCGCTGTGATTGGCCACCAGTGTACCCCCCTAACCCTGCACCCTGATTGGCCAATCACAGTCTATTCAGGACTGTGATTGGTTAGTAAAACATGACACATGTGCATAGCCCTATAAATAGGACTATGCACTTAAAAAAAACACATTTATGTCTTTTTTTTAAGTTAGGGGTGTACAATGGTTGGTCCACAATATTACTTTTCTTTAAGTGAACTTCCATCACTGTGATGACCACTGTGACCACACCGCCCACTTCACACTGGGTGTGATTTTTTCTACATGTTTTTAATGATCAATTCTTGTCTTGTGTCTGGGAAATGATTCCAATCAGAGCCTGAGAGAATTTCACAATTTAAGTTGATGCCTGTGGGGAAATTCAGCAGACAGCCGATACAGGCTAGGTAAGAGTAGAGAGATAATACGATTTAAATTAAATTGATAGAATCTGACACTAGACATCTGAACATGGTCTGACTGAGTTTAGTGAGTTAACCTATTCTATCAATAAATGTATAATGTATCACCAGTAAATATACGCATTAATATATACTGTATCTATGGCCAATGGAAAGTATGAATGGAGTAGTCTATCAACCAATTAGTGTTTGAGTGAATATACTCTAAGTGAGTCACTCATTATGGTTCTGTAGTCTACATCCAACTAGTAGGGGTGGCAGTGGCTCAGGAGGTAGAATTGGAAGGTTTCCGGTTAGATCCCTAGCTACCCCTGTCTTAGTGTTGAAGTGTCCTTGAGCAAGACACTGACTGAACCCTAACTGCTTCCGATGAGCAGGTTGGTGCCTTGCGTGGTTGCCTCTGCTGTCATTGTATGAATGTTTGTGTGAATGTGTGAATGTAATGCACATTGTAAAGCGAAAAACACAACAAAAACAACATTGATATGGGAGAAATGAATGCCCTCACTGCTATTGCCAACACCTTTGTAGGGCACTGAACCTTGACGAAGGGCTGCTGTAAGCCTGAGAAAAACACAATGGTGCCTATTCTGAAACGAAATGTCTTTCCGGAGAAAAAGCCCAAAACCCCTCATTCTTTTGTCAGAGAGAGAGAGAAGTCGACAGAGACAGATCAATGAATGACTTAAGTGTTACTTTTTTTCTGCCATTACTGTTCACCCTGAATTGATTTACATTTAGATTTACACAGGACCTAGTCTTGGTCTTGAAGAATTCAGCTGTCTCGACTTTCTTTATCAAACTGCTGCTCTCCTCAGTCATACCAAGATGGCCGAGTTAATAGGTATTACAGTGTGTGTGTATATATATTTATTTTTAAAACATTTGTTTTTACATGTATTTATGTAAAGACATGTAACCTAAGAACATATTGAGAAACAAAAAATTTTATTTAATAAAAAAAGATCTGGTATCATAATATTCATGGCCAATACCCTTACTCTGACATGTGTGTGATGTGTTGTGGTGAGTTGACGAGTATGTGCAGTCGTGCACCATGTGAATGTGTAGCTCAGCGGTTCAGTCAATGTTGCTTTACACGAAAAGAAAAAAAGTTTAGCAAAAATCGGCAAATTGGCACTATAACAGGCCGATCTGAAAGATTTGAGGCAGAGGTTCTGCTCTGGCATCCAGGGAGTGTGTGTGCGCAGTTTCACGCCCATCGGGCCAACTGTGCCGGAGATTAGCTGTTCACATACGGACGGACACACGGACGGACGGACGGACGGACAGGGGGCAAAACATAGTCTCGGCCACACCTTCTGCCTGGCAGAGACAACTACCTGACCAAACAGCACAAGCTAAAGTGCCACTACACCCTTGACCAACCTCTCACTTGCCATGTTCTTAGCCAACTCACTCCCCACACAGAAGAAGGCCCTGTGACCTAAAACATGTCTTGATTTTGCTTCTAATAAAATATGGTACCATATGAGAATGTGTGCAGTTTTCTGTTCTTTTACCCTTACCCCCCAGATTTTTAAGATGCATATTAAGAAGCATGTGATACAAGACCTGATGCTGATGACCTGTGATACAAAACCCATTTTAAAATGTAACAAATTGTGTGAAATCAGTTGAGACAGTGATTCACAACCACATAACAGACAAAAAAAAGGTAGCACCATAGATTTATATATGCAGCACTGTTACACAAAACCGGGTCATTTGGACCTCTGTTTGTTTCTTCTTGGTGGTGGTGCAGCTCCTGGTGCAGCGAGCCGAGGTTCACCTGAGTCCAATTAGTCCTTCTCCTATGCAACTACATTTCTAGCTTTTCAAGGAATCTACTGATTTGGGTGAAGTCTCTGAGAGTTGATGAGACCTGTTTCTCAAGTTTCTTGAGGAGTACCATCTTGCTTGTGATATATTGAACTGGTCAGTTAGTGGATTTGGACCCAAAAACAGTGACTCAGAAATAATATGCATAGAAACAGCGTTTTAATGGACGAAATCCAGATCACAGTTTGTCAAGTAGTCAACTGCAAAACAAACAAAGATAAGATAATCCAAGTCCAGGCAGAAATAAAACTCACAGAAGAACAACACAGAGTAACACAGAAATACAGTGATTATAATACACAAGTAATACTCTGAAACACAGGGTTTAAATAGACACAAGGACTCACCGGACTCAGGTGAACTCGGTGGACAATTAAGATACATTTGGCTAAAGGACTAACAAGCCACAGGTGGAGAACTTAACTAATCACAAGGTAACAAGACAAGACAGGAAATAGGACGGAAAACAGGAAACAAAACTTCAAAATAAAAGTAACACAACAGTAAAGTCAAACCTAATACACCACAGAAAACAGGAATCAATAAAATAACTACAAAATAAAACACAATGAGACAGATCCTGACGGAACTATATCATAAATATTGTATGGGGATAAGGGAATACAGAATTAACTTCGAAGTGTAAATTAGCTTATTCCTCCAGTGTAGTATGCATAAATATTGTAAACACCTTTCACCATGCCTCTGATGATTTATTTCCGTCAGGAAAGTAATTTATTTTACATCTTGACATCTTCAAGCGCACTGATTTATTCCAATACAGACAGTCTCTTGTTGGCTGGGCCATAACAGCAGAGCCAGCCCTGCATATTGTAATGTTACTGACTGACTGACTGACTGACTGACTGACTGACTGACTGACTATATTTACTATTATTGTTATTGCTACTACTTGTATCTCCCCCTCTGTCTCTCCCTCTGTCTGTCTGTCTCTCTCTCTCTCTCTCTCTCTCTCCCTCCCTCCCTCTCTCTCTACACATCAGCCTGCGCTCCGACCACGTGGAACAAGCACAGGAGCTCCTGAACAGAGTGGAGTCAGAGTGTGCCAAGGGTGGCCTTCGGCTAAATGCCAAGAAAACCGAGGTTATCAGTTATCACCTATCACCTATAACATCCTATCGGAACATCCATCTATATAACAACAACAGGAGGTACTGCTCTGAAGGAAGTCAAGGACTTCAAATACCTGGCCTCATGGGTCAACTCAACTGAGCCCTGAACGGCATGGGGGGCCCTGAACGGCATGGCCAGTGTACGAAATTCCAACCTCCCCCGACAAATCAAACTTAGCTTCTTCTATGTAACGGTAGAGTCTGTTTTCCTATATGGCAGCGAATGCTGGACCCAGAAACCAAACCTGCAGAAATCTCTAGACGGGTGCTACACCAGAATATTGCGTGCCGTACTTAACGTCAGCAAGAGTGAACATGTTATCAACAAGAATCTGTATGAGGGAATACCAAGGCTGAGTGAGAAAATAGCAGCCAGGAGAATAAGACTAGCAGGACACTGCCAAAGACATCAAGAACTGCCAGCCGGCAAATTGGTGCTGTGGGAACCAACACACGGGCACCGGTCACGAGGGCGTCCCACATTAACATACATGGACGTACTCAAGAAACTCACGACAGACGAGCTGGCCAGATGTATGGAGAACCGGGATGACTGGAGGCAACGATGGAGGGCTCGTCTGAGGACGACCTAGAGAGAGATACCTTTCTATTTATTGAACCAATGTGTATGAAGGAAAATATATCTGGAAACGTTGACCGTACGTCTCTTTCTCGAAATAACACATATATCTGGAAACGTTGACCGTACGTTTCTTTCTCGAAATAACACATTTTTCATTTTTTTTACACCTGTAAACCTGTGATTCTGTCATAAAGATAAAGATAAAGATAAAGAAAACTTTATTGTCCATTAAATTGACATAAAATGGAAATTTGTCTTTGGCACACCAGCAGTCAGTTACAACAATAAAACATTACAAAATACACAGGTGCATTAAAATACTATATAAAAATGCACTCACATTAACACAACAACAGTGGTCATGAGCAGTGGCGATTAGACTATTTAAACATTTTCTTATTTAAAATGTCCACAGCAATTGGCACAAACGACGTTTTGTAACCCTTCTTTTTTGCTAGTTTTGCCCTAAGCCTCCTGCCCGATGGTAACAAGTCAAATTCAGAGTAAAGAGGATGGGTAGAATCATTGTAAATCTGAATTGCTTTTTTGGTTATGGAGCGGTTGTATATGTCCTGAAGTTGCAATTGTTTGTCTCCAATGATCTTACTTGCCTGGTTGACTACCTGGGTGAGCATGTTTTTATCTCTAACTGAGAGGTTCCCAAACCAGGACACGATGTTAAAAGTGAGAACACTCTCAGTGAGTGATCTATAGACCATGGTCAGGGTGTGTTTACTGGCATTAAAACTTCTCAGTTTCCTGAGAAGATAAAGCCGCTGCCTTGCCTTTTTGTAGATGTTGTCTGCATTGGTCTGAAAGGTGAGTATATTGTCTATGGTCGTTCCCAGATATTTAAAGTCACTGACCTGCTCCACTTCCTCCCCACTCATAGTAACAGGCCTAAAGATGGACCCTGAGCCCTCTGCTCTTGACCCCCCTCCCAAGCACAGTTCCTTGGTCTTAGTGACATTAAGGTCAAGGAAGCTACTGTCAAACCAGGTGGCAATACGGTCGATGTGCTGGGAGTAAGAGGGACTGGAAACGTCCTGCAGGCAGGCAACCAGGGCCATGTCGTCCGCATACTTTATGAGAGAGAAGTCTTTGTTGTTGTATTTCAACTCATTTGTGTATAGGGAGAATAACAGAGGGGATAAAACGCACCCCTGTGGCACGCCAGTGTTTAGGACAAGGCAGTCAGACAGAGTGTTGTTAATACAGACTCGCTGGGGTCTCTCTCTCAGGAACTCCCTAATCCACAAAATGAGATTGCTACTGACGTTCAGGTCACACAGGCGTTTTAGGAGAAGATGGGGTTGGACCGTATTAAAAGCAGAGGAGAAGGACACGGACGTATGTTTTGGGTTTATCTAAATGACTATGTATTTTGTCCAATAAAGTTAGAGTGGCATCCTCTACACCTCGACTGGCTCTATAAGCAAACTGCATGGGGTCCATGCACTTAGCTGTTTGCAGTGAGAGCTCCTTACTCACTACACGCTCCATGCATTTGCTTAATAGAGGAGTGAGGGCGATCGGTCTAAAATCATTTGGCACTTTTGCTCGTTCTGTTTTTGGCACAGGGACAATGGTTGCCGTTTTCCAGGCCTGGGGGACAAAGCTGATATTGAGAAACATTTGGAATAGTTTGGTAAATACGGGTCCCAATTGGATGGCACATTCTTTCAGGGCCCTTCCCTTGAGCCCATCTGGACCGAAGGCTTTGTGAGGGTTAACCTGCTGGAAGACTGAAATTACCTCCTGCTCCTTAACTGTCACAGGGGCGAGTGTCAGCCCTGCACAAACAGACTTGCATTCGTCACTGAAGTCATGTGTGTCAAATCTAGAATAGAAAATATTCAGATCGTTAGACAGTTTAACAGGGTTGTCACATGGGGGGGTTGCTTTTTGTTCCCTACCCATCATTGCATTCAGTCCCCTCCAAGCATCCCTTGCATTGCCGTTCCTCAGTTTCTCTTCAACCTTGTCTTTATAGTCTGTTTTCCCTTTTTTAATCATGCGATTTATTTCCTTCTCTAGGTCTCTGACTTTAATCTGGTCCCCCTCCAGAAATGCTATTTTCTTTTGATTTAGAATATGTTTGATTTCTTTATTGACCCATGGCTTATTATTTGGGTAAATTCTAACCTCCTTTGTTTTAATAACATTGTCAACACAGAAATTGATATAACTGGTGACAGTATCAGTCAACACTTCAGGGTTATTACAGGAAACCTGGTCATCGAAAAATAAGTCCCATTCAGTGGCATCAAAACAGCCCCTCAACTCTTCAATTGAGTCCTCTGTCCAGGACTGAATGTGCTTGACAACAGGCTTCTCCCTCTTTAGTTTCTGACGGTACTTTGGCAGGAGGTGGATGATGTTATGATCAGACAGTCCTAGAGGTGGGCAGCATCATACAGTTTAAATGCACTTTCATGCAGTTTGTCTGGTCTAATTGTTCTGTGCTTATTCCACAACCAGGGGAGTGTCTAAGAGTTGACTCAGCCTGATTTAATTACGGGGCCAGAGCTCTCAGCTCTGGACCTGTTTTAATGTTCCCCTCTTTTTTCTTCTCCCCCTTTCTTCATACGCTTTTTACGAAACTCGGCCATATGGTAGATGGTCATGAAAAACTATCAAGAAATAATTCTCACAATCTTTCGTCAAAAGGTGGCGCTATAGCACTCAATTGAAAATGCCAACTTTGAACAGGTACAACTCATGCCCTGTTTGACCTACAGCCATAAAACTTCAATACACACATGCGTCTACTCATGATGAACAACTTTAACCCTCTGACTTTTGACCTCTGACCTTTAGATCTCCCACCATTTTGAATTATATGAAAAACAGTTAAAACCTATCTCCTCCTGGGATTTTTGAGTAATCTGCACGAAACGTTTTACACATGAACTTTGGACCTATGCCGACAAACTGATGCAAAAGATTTTCCATAAGTGAAAAAATGAAGCTTTAATGAGCCAATGAATATTGCAGTTTTATGACAATTATTCATCTGCCCCTAACACATACATGCAGACTCACATTTCTTTGAAACTTTGCGTTAATGTTGAGGGTCATTCCAAATATCACTGAAACCAATCTTACTCCAATTGGTCAAAGGGGGGCGCTATAGCGATTTTTTGAAAGTGCAAACTTTAAACAGGCAAAAGTCATGCCTCGTTTGGCCGACAGCCATTAAACCTGCTTACACATGTGCCTTGACTCATGAGGAACACATGTATCACGTTGACCAGTAAGCTCCGCCCTTAGATTGTCCGCAATTTTGAGCAGTTTGAAAAACACTTAAACCCAGGATTTTTCAGCTATTTGCGTGAAACTGTATCATCTGTGTGATCTCCTTTTTCACAAGTTCTTGTCTGTTGGTCCAATGGCTTCTCCCTTAAACGTATGCCTCACAACCTGAAGGTTGCCAGTTCAAGCCTCACTTGATGCGGACTTCATTAAAGTTGCATTGCACACAACATGATTGTGTCAATTAATACATGTGCAATTGTTAAACATAACCTGAAATACTTATTTGAGAGGCTATGTTTTTGCAATGTATGACATACTTCATTCTGAAAATAGCCGATCTACAATCTCAAAACTTTTCAGATAGCAACGTGTTTCTGAGTTTGTAGATCGGCTGCTTTCACTGGTTCACTTTTATCTTCAACAGACAACCTCAGCCTGGACAAAGCTATAGCACTATAGGTAATGTTGCAGCCCGTCAATCCGAAGGTTGAGGGTTAGATTCCTGTTAATGGCAATAGGTTGACACGTCCAATCAATCCATTCTGCTTCCATCCTTCTCTCTCTTCAATCTATTGTTTCCATGTCTCTCTCTCTTCAATCTATTCCGTTTCCATGTCTCTCTCTCCGCCCTTAGATTGTTCGCAATTTTGAGCAGTTTGAAAAACACTTAAACCCAGGATTTTTCAGTTATTTGCGTGAAATGGTATCATCTGTCTGACCTCCGTTTTCACTGTATCAGGTCTGTTGGTCCAATGGCTTCCCGCTTAAGTGAATGTTTCACAACATCAAGGTTGCCGGTTCAAGCCTTACTTGGTGGAGACTTCATTTAAAGTGCATTGCAAACTACAAGACTGTATTAATGAATACATATGCAATTGATAAAGATAACATGAAATGCTTATCTGAGAAGGTCTGTTTTTGCAATGTATGACATACTTCATTTTGAAAATAGCCGATCTACAATCTCAAAACTTTTCAGATAGCAATGTGTTTCTGAGCTTGTAGATCGGCTGCTTTCACTGGTTCAGTTTTATCTTCAACAGACAACCTCAGCCTGGTCAAAGCTATAGCACTATAGGTAGTGTTGCAGCCTGTCAATCCAAAGATTGAGGGTTCGATTCCTGTTAATGGCAATAGGTTGACACGTCCAATCAATCCATTCTGCTTCCATGTCTCTCTCTCTTCAATCTATTCCGTTTCCATGTCTCTCTCTCCGCCCTTAGATTGTCCGCAATTTTGAGCAGTTTGAAAAACACTTAAACCCAGGATTTTTCTGTTATTTGCGTGAAATGGTATCATCTGTCTGACCTCCGTTTTCACTGGATTAGGTCTGTTGGTCCAATGGCTTCTCCCTTAACACGTGTGCCTCACAACCTGAAGGTTGCCAGTTCAAGCCTCACATGATGCAGACTCATTTAAGTTAAATTGCAAAAAACATGACTGTATCAATGAATACATGTGCAAACGGTAAAGATAACATGAAATGCTTATTTGAGAGTATGTTTTTTCAATGTATGACGTACTTCATTGTGAAAATAGCCGATCTACAATCTCACAACTTTTCAGATAGCAACGTTTTGTGAGCTTGTAGATCGGCTGCTTTCACTGGTTTCGGTTTCGAGGAGACATACAATTTCTCTATTGGTAAATGGTTTGTGAACGAGTGATCTTAGTGTTAGTGAAACAGGGGCTTGGTTCATGACAGAAGGCAAAAGTTTATGATCTTCAACAGACAACTTCAGCCTGGATGAAGCTATAGCACTACAGGTAGTGTCTCAGCCTGTGAGTCTGAAGGTTGAGAGTTTGATTCCTGTCAATGGCAATAGGTTGAGCTGTCTGTTTCTCTCACTCTGTCTATCTGGCTCTGGTAGGTGGGTCATTACGGGGCCAGAGCTCTCAGCTCTGGACCTGTTTTAATGTTCCCCTCTTTTTTCTTCTCCCACTTTTGGCATACGCTTTTTACGAAACTTGGCCATATGGTAGATGGTCATGAAAAACTATCAAGAAATAATTCTCACAATCTTTCGTCAAAAGGTGGCGCTATAGCAAAATGCCAACTTTGAACAGGTACAACTCATGCCCTGTTTGACCTACAGCCATGAAACTTCAATATACATATGCGTCTACTCATGATCAACAACTTTCACACTCTGACTTTTGACCTCTGACCTTTAGATCTCCCACCATTTTGAATAATATGAAAAACAGTTAAAACCTATCTCCTCCTGGGATTTTTTAGTAATCTGCACGAAACGTTTTACACATGAACTTTGAACCTATGCCGAAAAACTGATGCAAAAGATTTTCCATAAGTGAAAAAATGAAGCTTTAATGAGCCAATGAATATTGCAGTTTTATGACAATTATTCATCTGCCCCTAACACATACATGCAGACTCACATTTCTTTGAAACTTTGCGGTAATGTTGAGGGTCATTCCAAATATCACTGAAACCAATCTTACTCCAATTGGTCAAAGGGGGGCGCTATAGCGATTTTTTTTAAATGCAAACTTTAAACAGGCAAAAGTCATGCCTCGTTTGGCCGACAGCCATTAAACCTGCTTACACATGTGCCTTGACTCATGAGGAACACATGTATCACGTTAACCAGTAAGCTCCGCCCTTAGATTGTCTGCAATTTTGAGCAGTTTGAAAAACACTTAAACCCAGGATTTTTCAGCTATTTGCGTGAAACTGTATCATCTGTGTGATCTCCTTTTTCACAGGTTCTTGTCTGTTGGTCCAATGGCTTCTCCCTTAAGCGAGTGCCTCACGACCGCAAGGTTGCCGGTTCAAGCCTCACTTGATGCAGACTCATTTAAGTTGAATTGCAAAAAACATGACTGTATCAATGAATACATATGCAAACGGTAAAGATAACATGAAATGCTTATTTGAGAGTATGTTTTTTCAATGTATGACGTACTTCATTGTGAAAATATCCGATCTACAATCTCACAACTTTTCAGATAGCAACGTTTTGTGAGCTTGTAGATCGGCTGCTTTCACTGGTTTCGGTTTCGAGGAGACATACAATTTCTCTATTGGTAAATGGTTTGTGAACGAGTGATCTTAGTGTTAGTGAAACAGGGGCTTGG